>NW_028270176.1:27124807-27364884 GCF_037043375.1 Chiloscyllium plagiosum | reverse complement strand
CAACAGGGTTATTTGGAAACACTAGCTTTCGGTGCACTGCCCCTGGTCAACCACCTGATGAAGGAGCAGCGCTCCGAAAGCTAGTGCTTCCAATTAAACCTGTTGGACTATAACCTGGTGTTGTGTGATTTTTAGCTTCATGACAGAGAGAGAGATAAAGAGAGAGAGAGAGGTAGAGAGAGACTGTGAGAGATAGACACAGAGAGAGAGAGATAGAGACGCAGAGGGACACAGTGAGAGACAGAGATAGAGACAGTGTGAGAGAGAGAGAGAGATAGACACAGACAGAGAGAGATAGAGAGAGAGAGGTAGAGAGAGACTGTGAGAGATAGAGACAGAGAGAGACATAGAGACGCAGAGGGACACAGTGAGAGACAGAGATAGAGACAGTGTGAGAGAGAGAGAGAGATAGACACAGACAGAGAGAGATAGAGAGAGAGAGGTAGAGAGAGACTGTGAGAGATAGAGACAGAGAGAGAGATAGAGACGCAGAGGGACACAGTGAGAGACAGAAATAGAGACAGTGTGAGAGAGAGAGAGAGATAGACACAGACAGAGAGAGATAGAGAGAGAGAGGTAGAGAGAGACTGTGAGAGATAGAGACAGAGAGAGAGATAGAGACGCAGAGGGACACAGTGAGAGACAGAAATAGAGACAGTGTGTGTGAGAGAGAGGGATAGAGACAGACAGAGAGAGATAGAGAGTGAGAGAGGTAGAGAGAGACTGTGAGAGATAGAGACAGAGAGAGAGATAGAGACACAGAGGGACACAGTGAGAGACAGAAATAGAGGCAGTGAGAGAGAGAGAGGGATAGAGACAGACAGAGAGAGATAGAGAGAGAGAGGTAGAGAGAGACTGTGAGAGATAGAGACAGAGAGAGAGAGATAGAGACACAGAGGGACACAGTGAGAGACAGAAATAGAGGCAGTGAGAGAGAGAGAGGGATAGAGACAGAGAGAGAGAGTGTGTGAGAATATAGCAGAGAGAGAGAGAGAGAGAGGCAGTTAGCAGGAGACAGTGAAGAAGATGGGCTGAGTGATGTAGTGATATACATTGTGTGTGTGTGAGAGAGAGAGAGTGAAGAAAATAATAGCACTAAACAGAATAGCAAGAGACAATACAAAACAGAGTGAAAGATGGTGAATGAGAGAGTGCAAATCAGAGGCGTCAAGTGTGTGGAAGATTCCGGATCACAGAGTCTCAGGAAAGTAACCCAGATCGAGAGGGTGAAGGGAGAATGAATACTGAGGGTATCAGGGAGAAACCTCACAGCACGTTCACGATTAAAACCGGCAGTCCCTGAACATTTTGAGAATGGCAGAGGGAAAGCATGTGACTCACCCCAGGAGCAGACAGGGATCAGGAGCAATAGGAAGACGCACAGTCTCATGATCCACAGAAATGTCCTGCTTACTGATAATGCTGCTGATGTACAGTGTCCCTAACACAACGCAGCAGCACTATTTATGAAGACGTGCAAGTGTTAACACACCCAGAAACCAGTTGAGTGCCCGTTGACAAAGAGACCTGAGGAAATTTCAAAATGATTACAGATTGTGGATGGCACAACTCACCGCAGGAGGAAGAGCAGCTCAGTGACATGGAAAAACACGCGGTGTGAAAAAAAGGCCACAAACATCCCCAATGGTTCATCCGCACCAAAGTGACACAGGGTCGCACTGTCAGAGGGTCAGTGCTGAGGGAGTGTCGCACTGTCGGAGGGTCAGTGCTGAGGGAGTGCCGCACTGTCGGAGGGTCAGCGCTGAGGGAGTGCCGCACTGTCGGAGGGTCAGTGCTGAGGGAGTGCCACACTATCGGAGGGTCAGTGCTGAGGGAGTGCCGTACTGTCGCAGGGTCAGTGCTGAGGGAGCGCCGCACTGTCGGTGGGTCAGAGCTGAGGGAGTGGCGCACTGTCGGAGGGTCAGCGCTGAGGGAGTGCCTCACTGTCAGAAGGTCAGTGCTGAGGGAGTGGCGCACTGTCGGACGGTCAGTGCTGAGGAAGTGCCGCACTGTCGGAGGGTCAGTGCTGAGGGAGTGTCGCACTGTCGGAGGGTCAGCGCTGAGGCAGTGCCTCACTGTCGGAGGGTCAGCGCTGAGGGAGTGCCGCACTGTCGGAGGGTCAGTGCTGAGGGAGTGCCACACTATCGGAGGGTCAGTGCTGAGGGAGTGCCGTACTGTCGCAGGGTCAGAGTTGAGGGAGTGGCGCACTGTCGGAGGGTCAGTGCTGAGGGAGTGTCGCACTGTCGGAGGGTCAGCGCTGAGGGAGTGCCTCACTGTTGGAGGGTCAGCGCTGAGGGAGTGCCGCACTGTCGGAGGGTCAGTGCTGAGGGAGTGCCACACTATCGGAGGGTCAGTGCTGAGGGAGTGCCGTACTGTCGCAGGGTCAGAGCTGAGGGAGTGGCGCACTGTCGGAGGGTCAGTGCTGAGGGAGTGCCGCACTGTCGGTGGGTCAGTGCTGAGGGAGTGCCGCACTGTCGGACGGTCAGTGCTGAGGAAGTGCCGCACTGTCGGAGGGTCAGTGCTGAGGGAGTGTCGCACTGTCGGAGGGTCAGTGCTGAGGGAGTGATACACTGTCAGAAGGTCAGTGCTGAGGGAGTGTTGCACTGTCGGAGGGTCAGTGCTGAGAGAGCGCCGCACTGTCAGAGGGTCAGTGCTGAGGGAGTGCCGCACTGTCGGAGGGTCAGCGCTGAGGGAGTGCCGCACTGTCGGAGGGTCAGCGCTGAGGGAGTGCCGCACTGTCGGAGGGTCAGTGCTGAGGGAGCGCCGCACTGTCAGAGGGTCAGTGCTGAGGGAGTGCCACACTATCGGAGGGTCAGTGCTGAGGGAGTGCCGTACTGTCGCAGGGTCAGTGCTGAGGGAGCGCCGCACTGTCGGTGGGTCAGAGCTGAGGGAGTGGCGCACTGTCGGAGGGTCAGTGCTGAGGGAGTGCCGCACTGTCGGTGGGTCAGTGCTGAGGGAGTGGACACTGTCGGAGGGTCAGTGCTGAGGGAGTGTCGCACTGTCGGAGGGTCAGTGCTGAGGGAGTGATACACTGTCAGAAGGTCAGTGCTGAGGGAGTGTTGCACTGTCAGAGGGTCAATGCTGAAAGGGTGCCGCACTGTCGGAGGGTCAGTGCTGAGGGAGTGCCTCACTGTCGGAGGGTCAGTGCTGAGGGAGTGCTGCACTGTCGGAGGGTCAGTACTGAGGGAGGGCCGCACTGTCGGAGGGTCAGTGCTGAGGGAGTGCCGCACTGTCGGAGGGTCAGTGCTGAGGGAGTGCCGCACTGTCGGAGGGTCAGTGCTGAGGGAGTGCCGCACTGTTGGTGGGTCAGTGCTGAGGGAGTGCCGCACTGTCGGAGGGTCAGTGCTGAGCGAGTGCCGCACTGTCGGTGGGTCAGTGCTGAGGGAGTGCCGCACTGTCGGAGGGTCAGTTCTGAGGGAGCGCCGCACTGTCGGAGGGTCAGTGCTGAGGGAATGCCGCAGTGTCGGAGGGTCAGTGCTGAGGGAGTGTCGCACTGTCGGAGGGTCAGTGCTGAGGGAGTGCCACACTGTCTGAGGGTCAGTGGTGAGGGAGTGCCGCACTGTCAGAAGGTCAGTGCTGAGGGAGTGCCGCACTGTCGGAGGGTCAGTGCTGAGGGAGCGCCGCACTGTCGGAGGGTCAGCGATGAGGGAGTGCCGCACTGTCGGGGGGTCAGTGCTGAGGGAGAACTGCACTGTCAGAGGGTCAGTGCTGAGGGAGTGCCGCACTGTCGGAGGGTCAGTGCTGAGGGAGCGCCGCACTGTCGAAGGGTCAGAGCTTAGGGAGTGCCGCACTGTCGGAGGGTCAGTGCTGAGGGAGTGCCGCACTGTCGGGGTGTCAATGCTGAGGGAGAGCTGCACTGTCGGAGGGTCAGTGCTGAGGGAGTGCCTCACTGTCGGAGGGTCAGTGCTGAGGGAGAGCCGCACTGTCAGAGGGTCAGTGCTGAGGGAGTGCCGCACTGTCGGAGGGTCAGGGGTGAGGGAGTGCCGCACTGTCGGAGGGTCAGTGCTGAGGGAGTGCCGCACTGTCGGAGGGTCAGTGCTGAGGGAGTGCCGCACTGTCGGAGGGTCAGTGCTGAGGGAGTGCCGCACTCTCGGAGGGTCAGTGCTGAGGGAGTGCCGCACTGTCGGAGGGTCAGTGCTGAGGGAGTGATACACTCTCCGAAGGTCAATGCTGAGGGAGTGCCGCACTGTCGGAGGGTCAGTGCTGAGGGAGTGACGCACTGTCGGAGGGTCAGTGCTGAGGGAGTGCCGCACTGTCGGAGGGTCAGTGCTGAGGGAGTGATACACTGTCCGAAGGTCAATGCTGAGGGAGTGCCGCACTGTCGGAGGGTCAGTGCTGAGGGAGTGCCGCACTGTCGGAGGGTCAGTGCTGAGGGAGTGCCGCACTGTCGGAGGGTCAGTGCTGAGGGAGTGATACACTGTCGGAGGATCAGTGCTGTGGGAGTGCCACACTGTCGGAGGGTCAGTGCTGAGGGTGCGCCGCACTTTCGGAGGGTCAGTTCTGAGGGAGTGGGCACTGTCAGAGGGTCAGTGCTGAGGGAGTGCCACACTGTCGGAGGATCAGTGCTGTGGGAGTGCCACACTGTCGGAGGGTCAGTGCTGAGGGAGTGCCGCACTTTCGGAGGGTCAGTTCTGAGGGAGTGGGCACTGTCAGAGAGTCAGTGCTGAGGGAGCTGACAGTTGGTGGGTCAGTGCTGAGGGAGTGCCGCACTGTCGGAGGGTCAGTGCTGAGGGAGTGCCGCACTGTCAGAGGGTCAGTGCTGAGGGAGTGCCGCACTGTCAGAGGGTCAATGCTGAGGGAGTGTTGCACTGTCGGAGGGTCAGTACTGAGGGAGGGCCGGACTGTCGGAGGGTCAGTGCTGAGGGAGTGCCGCACTGTCGGAGGGTCAGTGCTGAGGGAGTGCCGCACTGTCGGAGGGTCAGTGCTGAGGGAGTGCCACACTGTCGGAGGGTCAGTGCTGAGGGAGTGCCGCACTGTCGGAGGGTCAGTGCTGAGGGAGTGATACACTGTCAGAAGGTCAGTGCTGAGGGAGTGCCACACTGTCGGAGGGTCAGTGCTGAGGGAGTGCCGCACTGTCGGAGGGTCAGTGCTGAGGGAGTGCCGCACTGTCGGAGGGTCAGTGCTGAGGGAGTGCCGCACTGTCGGAGGGTCAGCGCTGAGGGAGTCCTGCACTGTCAGAGTGTCAGTGCTGAGGGAGTGCCTCACTGTCGGAGGGTCAGTGCTGAGGGAGTGGGGCACTGTCGGAGGGTCAGTGCTGAGGGAGCTGGCAGTCGGAGGGTCAGTGCTGAGGGAGTGCCGCACTGTCGGAGGGTCAGTGCTGAGGGAGTGCTGCACTGTCGGAGGGTCAGTGCTGAGGGAGTGCTGCACTGTCAGAGTGTCAGAGCTGAGGGATTGTTGGACTGTCGGAAGTCCAGCGCTGAGGAAATGCCGCACTGTCGGAGGGTCAGTGCTGAGGGAGTGCCGTACTCTCAGAGGTTCAGTGCTGAAGGGGTGCCGCACTGTCGGAGGTTCAGTGCTGAGGGAGCGCCGCACTGTCGGAGAGTCAGTGCTGAGGGAGTGCCGCACTGTCGGAGGGTCAGTGCTGAGGGAGTGCCTCACTGTCGGAGGGTCAGTGCTGAGGGAGAGCCGCACTGTCAGAGGGTCAGTGCTGAGGGAGAGCCGCACTGTCAGAGGGTCAGCGCTGAGGGAGTGCCGTACTCTCAGAGGTTCAGTGCTGAAGGGGTGCCGCACTGTCGGAGGTTCAGTGCTGAGGGAGCGCCGCACTGTCGGAGAGTCAGTGCTGAGGGAGTGCCGCACTGTCGGAGGGTCAGTGCTGAGGGAGTGCCTCACTGTCGGAGGGTCAGTGCTGAGGGAGAGCCGCACTGTCAGAGGGTCAGTGCTGAGGGAGTGCCGCACTATCGGAGGGTCAGTGCTGAGGGATGCCGCACTGTCGGAGGGTCAGTGCTGCGGGAGTGGGCACTGTCAGAGAGTCAGTGCTGAGGGAGCTGGCAGTTGGTGGGTCAGTGCTGAGGGAGTGCCGCACTGTCGGAGGGTCAGTGCTGAGGGAGTGCCGCACTGTCAGAGGGTCAGTGCTGAGGGAGTGCCGCACTGTCAGAGGGTCAATGCTGAGGGAGTGTCCGCACTGTCGGAGGGTCAGTGCTGAGGGAGTGCTGCACTGTCGGAGGGTCAGTGCTGAGGGAGTGCCGCACCGTCGGAGGGTCAGTGCTGAGGGAGTGCCGCACTGTCGGAGGGTCAGTACTGAGGGAGTGCCGCACTGTCGGAGGGTCAGTGCTGAGGGAGTGCCGCACTGTCGGAGGGTCAGTGCTGAGGGAGTGATACACTGTCGGAGGGTCAGTGCTGAGGGAGTGCCACACTGTCGGAGGGTCAGTGCTGAGGGAGTGCTGCACTGTCAGAGTGTCAGAGCTGAGGGAGTGGCGCACTGTCGGAGGTTCAGTGCTGAGGGAGTGCCGCACTGTCGGAGGGTCAGAGCTGAGGGAGTGCCGCACTGTCGGAGGGTCAGTGCTGAGGGAGAGCCGCACTGTCAGAGGGTCAGCGCTGAGGGAGTGCCGCACTGTCGGAGGGTCAGGGGTGAGGGAGTGCCGCACTGTCGGAGGGTCAGTGCTGAGGGAGTGCTGCACTGTCAGAGTGTCAGAGCTGAGGGAGTGGCGCACTGTCGGAGGTTCAGTGCTGAGGGAGTGCCGCACTGTCGGAGGGTCAGAGCTGAGGGAGTGCCGCACTGTCGGAGGGTCAGTGCTGAGGGAGAGCCGCACTGTCAGAGGGTCAGCGCTGAGGGAGTGCCGCACTGTCGGAGGGTCAGGGGTGAGGGAGTGCCGCACTGTCGGAGGGTCAGTGCTGAGGGAGTGCCGCACTGTCGGAGGGTCAGTGCTGAGAGAGTGCCGCACAGTCGGAGTGTCAGTGCTGAGAGAGTGCTGCAAGGTCAGAGGGTCAGTGCTGAGGGAGTGTCGCACTGTCGGAGGGTCAGTGCTGAGGGAGTGATACACTGTCAGAAGGTCAGTGCTGAGGGAGTGTTGCACTGTCAGAGGGTCAGTGCTGAGAGAGTGCCGCACTGTCGGAGGGTCAGTGCTAAGGGAGTGCCGCACTGTCGGAGGGTCAGTGCTGAGGGAGTGCCGCACTATCGGAGGGTCAGTGCTGAGGGAGTGCTGCACTGTCGGAGGGTCAGTGCTGAGGGAGTGCCGCACTGTCGGAGGGTCAGCGCTGAGGGAGTGCCGCACTGTCGGAGGATCAGTGCTGTGGGAGTGCCACACTGTCGGAGGGTCAGTGCTGAGGGTGCGCCGCATTGTCGGAGGGTCAGTGCTGAGGGTGTGCCGCACTGTCGGAGGGTCAGTGCTGAGGGATGCTGCACTGTCAGAGGGTCAGTGCTGAGGGAGCGCCGCACTGTCGGAGGGTCAGTGCTGAGGGAGGGCCGCACTGTCAGAGGGTCAGTGCTGAGGGATGCTGCACTGTCAGAGGGTCAGTGCTGAGGGAGTGCTGCACTATCAGAGGGTCAGTGCTGAGGGATTGCCTCACTATCGGAGGGTCAGCGCTGAGGGAGTGGCCGCTGTCAGAGAGTCAGTACTGAGGGAGCGGGCAGTCAGAGGGTCAGTGCTGAGGGAGCTGGCAGTCAGAGGGTCAGTGCTGAGAGAGTGCCACACTGTCGGAGGGTCCGCGCTGAGGGAGTGTCGCACTGTCGGAGGGTCAGTGTTGAGGGAGTGCCGCACTGTTGGAGGGTCAGTGCTGAGGGAGTGCCGCACCGTTGGAGGGTCAGTGCTGAGGGTGTGCCGCACTGTCGGAGGGTCAGTGCTGAGGGATGCTGCACTGTCAGAGGGTCAGTGCTGAGGGAGGGCCGCACTGTCAGAGGGTCAGTGCTGAAGGATGCTGCACTGTCAGAGGGTCAGTGCTGAGGGATGGCCGCACTGTCAGAGGGTCAGTGCTGAGGCAGGGCTGCACTGTCGGAGGGTCAGTGCTGAGGGAGCGCCGCACTGTCGGAGGGTCAGTGCTGAGGGAGCGCCGCACTGTCGGAGGGTCAGTGCTGAGGGAGTGCCGCACTGTCAGAGGGTCAGTGCTGAGGGTGTGCCGCACTGTCGGAGGGTCAGTGCTGAGGGATGCTGCACTGTCAGAGGGTCAGTGCTGAGGGAGGGCCGCACTGTCGGAGGGTCAGTGCTGAGGGAGGGCTGCATTGTCGGAGGGTCAGTGCTGAGGGAGGGCCGCACTGTCGGAGGGTCAGTGCTGAGGGAGGGCTGCACTGTCGGAGGGCCAGTGCTGAGGGTGTGCCGCACTGTCTGAGGGTCAGTGCTGAGGGAGTGTTGCACTGTAGGTGTGTCAGTGCTGAGGGAGTGCCGCACTGTCGGAGGGTCAGTGCTGAGGGAGTGCTGCACTGTCAGGGTCGGTGCTGAGGGAGTGTCGCACTGTCAGAGGGTCAGTGCTGAGTGAGACCCGCACTGTCAGAGGGTCAGTGCTGAGGGAGCGCCGCACTGTCGGAGGGTCAGTGCTGAGGGAGCGCCGCACTGTCAGAGGGTCAGTGCTGAGGGAGTGTTGCACTGTAGGTGTGTCAGTGCTGAGGGAGTGCCGCACTGTCGGAGGGTCAGTGCTGAGGGATCTGGCAGTCGGAGGGTCAGTGCTGAGTGAGTGCTGCACTGTCGGAGGGTCAGTGCTGAGGGAGTGCCGCACTGTCGGAGGGTCAGTGCTGAGTGAGTGCCGCACTGTCGTAGGGTCAGTGCTGAGGGAGTGCCGCACTGTCGTAGGGTCAGTGCTGAGGGAGTGCCGCAATGTCGGAGGGTCAGTGCTGAGGGAGTGGGCACTGTCGGAGCGTCAGTGCTGAGGGAGCTGGCAGTCGGAGGGTCAGTGCTGAGGGAGCGCCGCACTGTCGGAGTGTCAGTGCTGAGGGAGTGGGCACTGTCGGAGCGTCAGTGCTGAGGGAGCGCCGCACTGTCGGAGGGTCAGTGCTGAGGGCTTGCCGCACTGTCGGCGGGTCAGTGCTGAGCGAGTGCCGCTCAATCGGAGGGTCAGTGCTGAGGGAGTCCTGCACTGTTGGAGGGTCAGTGCTGAGGGCTTGCCGCACTGTCGGAGGGTCAGTGCTGAGGGAGTGCCGCACTGTCGGAGGGTTAGTGCTGAGGGAGTGCCGCACTGTTGGAGGGTCAGTGCTGAGGGAGTGCCGCACTGTCGGAGGGTCAGTGCTGAGGGAGTGCTGCACTGTCAGAGGGTCAGTGCTGAGGGATTGCCTCACTATCGGAGGGTCAGCGCTGAGGGAGTGGGCGCTGTCAGAGAGTCAGTACTGAGGGAGCGGGCAGTCAGAGGGTCAGTGCTGAGGGAGCTGGCAGTCAGAGGGTCAGTGCTGAGAGAGTGCCACACTGTCGGAGGGTCCGCGCTGAGGGAGTGTCGCACTGTCGGAGGGTCAGTGTTGAGGGAGTGCCGCACTGTTGGAGGGTCAGTGCTGAGGGAGTGCCGCACTGTTGGAGGGTCAGTGCTGAGGGAGTGCCGCATTGTTGGATGGTCAGTGCTGAGAGAGTGGGCACTGTCAGAGAGTCAGTGCTGAGGGAGCTGGCAGTCGGAGGGTCAGTGCTGAGGCAGGGCCGCACTGTCGGTGGGTCAGAGCTGAGGGAGTGCCGCACTGTCGGAGGGTCAGTGCTGAGGGAGTGCCGCACTGTCGGAGGGTAAATGCTGAGGGAGTGTCGCACTGTCGGAGGGTCAGTGCTGAGGGAGTGATACACTGTCAGAAGGTCAGTGCTGAGGGAGTGCCGCACTGTCGGAGGGTCAGTGCTGAGGCAGTGCCGCACTGTGGGAGGGTCAGTGCTGAGGGAGCGCCGCACTATCGGAGGGTCAGTGCTGAGGGAGTGCCGCAATGTCGGAGGGACAGTGCTGAGGGAGTGGGCACTGTCGGAGCGTCAGTGCTGAGGGAGCTGGCAGTCGGTGCGTCAGTGCTGAGGGAGTGCCGCACTGTCGGAGGGTCAGTGCTGAGGGTGTGCCGCACTGTCAGAGGGTCTATGCTGAGGGAGTGTTGCACTGTCGGAGGGTCAGTGCTGAGGGAGTGCCGCACTGTCGGAGGGTCAGTGCTGAGGGAGTGCCGCACCGTCGGAGGGTCAGTGGTGAGGGAGTGTCGCACTATCGGACGGTCAATGCTGAGGGAGTGCCGCACTGTCGGAGGGTCAGTGCTGAGGGAGTGCCGCATTGTCGGAGGGTCAGTGCTGAGGGAGTGATACACTGTCAGAAGGTCAGTGCAGAGGGAGTGCCCCACTGTCGGAGGGTCAGTGCTGAGGGAGTGCCGCATTGTTGGAGGGTCAGTGCTGAGGGAGTGCTGCACTGTCGGAGGGTCAGTGCTGAGGGAGTGCTGCACTGTCGGAGGGTCAGTGCTGAGGGAGTGCTGCACTGTCAGAGTGTCAGTGCTGAGGGAGTGCCTCACTGTCGGAGGGTCAGTGCTGAGGGAGTGCTGCACTATCGGAGGGTCAGTGCTGAGGGAGTGCTGCACTGTCGGTGGGTCAGAGCTGAGGGAGTGGGGCACTGTCGAAGGGTCAGTGCTGAGGGAGTGCCGCACTGTCGGTGGGTCAGTGCTGAGGCAATGCCGCAGTGTCGGTGGGTCAGAGCTGAGGGAGTGGGGCACTGTCGGAGGGTCAGTGCTGAGGGAGTGCCTCACTGTCGGAGGGTCAGTGCAGAGGGAGTGCCCCACTGTCGGAGGGTCAGTGCTGAGGGAGTGCCGCACTGTCGGAGGGTCAGTGCTGAGGTAGTGCTGCACTATCGGAGGGTCAGTGCTGAGGGAGTGCTGCACTGTCGGAGGGTCAGTGCTGAGGGAGTGCTGCACTGTCAAAGTGTCAGTGCTGAGGGAGTGCCTCACTGTCGGAGGGTCAGTGCTGAGGGAGTGCTGCACTATCGGAGGGTCAGTGCTGAGGGAGTGCTGCACTGTCGGTGGGTCAGAGCTGAGGGAGTGGGGCACTGTCGGAGGGCCAGCGCTGAGGGAGTGCCGCACTGTCGGTGGGTCAGTGCTGAGGCAATGCCGCAGTGTCGGTGGGTCAGAGCTGAGGGAGTGCCGCACTGTCGGAGGGTCAGTGCTGAGGGAGCGCCGCACTGTCGGAGGGTCAGTGCTGAGGGAGCGCCGCACTGTCGGAGGGTCAGTGCTGAGGGAGCGCCGCACTGTCGGAGGGTCAGTGCTGAGGGAGTGCCGCACTGTCGGAGGGTCAGTGCTGAGGGAGTGGGCACTGTCGGAGGGTCAGTGCTGAGGGAGTGCCGCACTGTCAGAGGGTCAGTGCTGAGGGAGTGGGCACTGTCGGAGGGTCAGTGCTGAGGGAGTGCCGCACTGTCGGAGGTTCAGTGCTGAGGGAGTGCCGCACTGTCGGTGGGTCAGTGCTGAGGGAGTGCCGCACTGTCGGAGGGTCAGATCTGAGGGTGCGCCGCACTGTCGGAGGGTCAGTGCTGAGAGAGTGCCGCACTGTCTGAGGGTCAGTGCTGAGGGAGTGTCGCAGTGTCGGAGGGTCAGTGCTGAGGGAGTGATACACTGTCAGAAGGTCAGTGCTGAGGGAGCGCCGCACTGTCGGAGGGTCAGTGCTGAGGGAGTGCCGCACTGTTGGAGGGTCAGTGTTTAGGGAGTGCAGCACTGTCGGAGGGTCAGTGCTGAGGGAGTGATACACTGTCGGAGGGTCAGTGCTGAGGGAGTGCCGCACTGTTGGAGGGTCAGTGCTGAGGGAGTGCCGCACTGTCGGAGGGTCACTGCTGAGGGAGTGCTGCACTGTCGGAGGTTCAGTGCTGAGGGAGTGCCGCACTGTCGGAATGTCAGTGCTGAGGGAGTGCCGCACTGTCGGAGGGTCAGTGCTGAGGGAGTGCCGCACTGTCGGAGGGTCAGTGCTGAGGGAGTGTTGCACTGTCGGAGGGTCAGTGCTGAGGGAGTGCCTCACTGTCGGAGGGTCAGTGCAGAGGGAGTGCCCCACTGTCGGTGGTTCAGTGCTGAGGGAGTGCCGCACTGTCGGAGGTTCAGTGCTGAGGGAGTGCCGCACTGTCGGTGGGTCAGTGCTGAGGGAGTGCCGCACTGTCGGAGGGTCAGATCTGAGGGTGCGCCGCACTGTCGGAGGGTCAGTGCTGAGAGAGTGCCGCACTGTCTGAGGGTCAGTGCTGAGGGAGTGTCGCAGTGTCGGAGGGTCAGTGCTGAGGGAGTGATACACTGTCAGAAGGTCAGTGCTGAGGGAGTGCGGCACTGTCGGAGGGTCAGTGCTGAGGGAGTGCCGCACTGTTGGAGGGTCAGTGTTTAGGGAGTGCGGCACTGTCGGAGGGTCAGTGCTGAGGGAGTGCCGCACTGTCGGAATGACAGTGCTGAGGGAGTGCCGCACTGTCGGAGGGTCAGTGCTGAGGGAGTGCCGCACTGTCGGAGGGTCAGTGCTGAGGGAGTGATACACTGTCAGAAGGTCAGTTCTGAGGGTGTGCCGCACTGTCGGAGGGACAGTGCTGAGGGAGTGCCGCACTGTCGGAGGGTCAGTGCTGAGGGAGTGCCGCACTGTCGGAGGGTCAGTGCTGAGGGAGTGCCGCACTGTCGGAGGGTCAGGGCTGAGGGAGTGCCGCACTGTCGGAGGGTCAGTGCTGAGGGAGTGCCGCACTGTCGGAGTGTCAGTGCTGAGGGAGTGCCGCACCGTCGGAGGGACAGTGGTGAGGGAGTGTCGCACTGTCGGAGGGTCAATGCTGAGCGAGTGCCGCACTGTCGGAGGGTCAGTGCTGAGGGAGTGCCGCATTGTCGGAGGGTTAGTGCTGAGGGAGTGATACACTGTCAGAAGGTCAGTGCAGAGGGAGTGCCACACTGTCGGAGGGTCAGTGCTGAGGGAGTGCTGCACTGTCGGAGTGTCAGTGCTGAGGGAGGGCTGCACTGTCGGAGGGCCAGTGCTGAGGGAGTGCCGCACTGTCGGAGGGTCAGTGCTGAGGGAGTGTTGCACTGTAGGTGTGTCAGTGCTGAGGGAGTGCCTCACTGTCGGAGGGTCAGTACTGAGGGAGTGCCGCACTGTCGGAGGTTCAGTGCTGAGGGAGTGCCGCACTGTCGGTGGGTCAGTGCTGAGGGAGTGCCGCACTGTCGGAGGGTCAGATCTGAGGGTGCGCCGCACTGTCGGAGGGTCAGTGCTGAGAGAGTGCCGCACTGTCTGAGGGTCAGTGCTGAGGGAGTGTCGCAGTGTCGGAGGGTCAGTGCTGAGGGAGTGATACACTGTCAGAAGGTCAGTGCTGAGGGAGTGCGGCACTGTCGGAGGGTCAGTGCTGAGGGAGTGCCGCACTGTTGGAGGGTCAGTGTTTAGGGAGTGCGGCACTGTCGGAGGGTCAGTGCTGAGGGAGTGCCGCACTGTCGGAATGTCAGTGCTGAGGGAGTGCCGCACTGTTGGAGGGTCACTGCTGAGGGAGTGCTGCACTGTCGGAGGGTCAGTGCTGAGGGAGTGCCGCACTGTCGGAATGTCAGTGCTGAGGGAGTGCCGCACTGTCGGAGGGTCAGTGCTGAGGGAGTGCCGCACTGTCGGAGGGTCAGTGCTGAGGGAGTGCCGCACTGTCGGAGGGTCAGTGCTGAGGGAGTGCCGCACTGTCGGAGGGTCAGTGCTGAGGGTGTGCCGCACTGTCGGAGGGTCAGTGCTGAGGGAGTGCCGCACTGTCGGAGGGTCAGTGCTGAGGGAGTGATACACTGTCAGAAGGTCAGTGCTGAGGGAGTGTTGCACTGTTGGAGGGTCAGTTCTGAGGGTGTGCCGCACCGTCGGAGGGTCAGTGCTGAGGGAGTGCTGCACTGTCGGAGGGTCAGTGCTGAGGGAGTGCTGCACTGTCAGAGTGTCAGTGCTGAGGGAGTGCCTCACTGTCGGAGGGTCAGTGCTGAGGGAGTGCTGCACTATCGGAGGGTCAGTGCTGAGGGAGTGCTGCACTGTCGGAGGGTCAGTGCTGAGGGAGTGGCGCACTGTCGGAGGTTCAGTGCTGAGGGAGTGCTGCACTATCGGAGGGTCAGTGCTGAGGGAGTGCCGCACTGTCGGAGGGTCAGTGCTGAGGGAGTGCCGCACTGTCGGAGGGTCAGTGCTGAGGGAGTGCCGCACTGTCGGAGGGTCAGTGCTGAGGGTGTGCCGCACTGTCGGAGGGTCAGTGCTGAGGGAGTGCTGCACTGTCGGAGGGTCAGTGCTGAGGGCGTGTCGCACTGTCGGAGGGTCAGTGCTGAGGGAGTGATACACTGTCAGAAGGTCAGTGCTGAGGGAGTGTTGCACTGTTGGAGGGTCAGTTCTGAGGGTGTGCCGCACTGTCGGAGGGTCAGTGCTGAGTGAGTGCCGCACTGTCGGAGGGTCAGTGCTGAGGGAGTGTCGCACTGTCGGAGGGTCAGTGCTGAGGGAGTGATACACTGTCAGAAGGTCAGTGCTGAGGGAGTGCCGCACTGTCGGAGGGTCAGTGCTGAGGCAGTGCCGCACTGTGGGAGGGTCAGTGCTGAGGGAGCGCCGCACTATCGGAGGGTCAGTGCTGAGGGAGTGCCGCACTGTCGGAATGACAGTGCTGAGGGAGTGCCGCACTGTCGGTGGGTCAGTGCTGAGGGAGTGCCGCACTGTCGGAGGGTCAGTGCTGAGGGAGTGCCGCACTGTCGGAGGGTCAGGGCTGAGGGAGTGCCGCACTGTCGGAGGGTCAGTGCTGAGGGAGTGCCGCACTGTTGGAGGGTCAGTGTTTAGGGAGTGCGGCACTGTCGGAGGGTCAGTGCTGAGGGAGTGCCGCACTGTCGGAATGACAGTGCTGAGGGAGTGCCGCACTGTCGGAGGGTCAGTGCTGAGGGAGTGCCGCACTGTCGGAGGGTCAGTGCTGAGGGAGTGCCGCACTGTCGGAGGGTCAGGGCTGAGGGAGTGCCGCACTGTCGGAGGGTCAGTGCTGAGGGTGTGCCGCACTGTCGGAGGGTCAGTGCTGAGGGAGTGCCGCACTGTCGGAGGGTCAGTGCTGAGGGCGTGTCGCACTGTCGGAGGGTCAGTGCTGAGGGAGTGATACACTGTCAGAAGGTCAGTTCTGAGGGTGTGCCGCACTGTCGGAGGGACAGTGGTGAGGGAGTGCCGCACCGCCGGAGGGTCAGTTCTGAGGGTGTGCCGCACTGTCGGAGGGACAGTGGTGAGGGAGTGCCGCACTGTCGGAGGGTCAGTGCTGAGGGAGTGCCGCACCGTCGGAGGGACAGTGGTGAGGGAGTGTCGCACTGTCGGAGGGTCAATGCTGAGCGAGTGCCGCACTGTCGGAGGGTCAGTGCTGAGGGAGTGCCGCATTGTCGGAGGGTTAGTGCTGAGGGAGTGATACACTGTCAGAAGGTCAGTGCAGAGGGAGTGCCACACTGTCGGAGGGTCAGTGCTGAGGGAGTGCTGCACTGTCGGAGTGTCAGTGCTGAGGGAGGGCTGCACTGTCGGAGGGCCAGTGCTGAGGGAGTGCCGCACTGTCGGAGGGTCAGTGCTGAGGGAGTGTTGCACTGTAGGTGTGTCAGTGCTGAGGGAGTGCCTCACTGTCGGAGGGTCAGTACTGAGGGAGTGCCGCACTGTCGGAGGTTCAGTGCTGAGGGAGTGCCGCACTGTCGGTGGGTCAGTGCTGAGGGAGTGCCGCACTGTCGGAGGGTCAGATCTGAGGGTGCGCCGCACTGTCGGAGGGTCAGTGCTGAGAGAGTGCCGCACTGTCTGAGGGTCAGTGCTGAGGGAGTGTCGCAGTGTCGGAGGGTCAGTGCTGAGGGAGTGATACACTGTCAGAAGGTCAGTGCTGAGGGAGTGCGGCACTGTCGGAGGGTCAGTGCTGAGGGAGTGCCGCACTGTTGGAGGGTCAGTGTTTAGGGAGTGCGGCACTGTCGGAGGGTCAGTGCTGAGGGAGTGCCGCACTGTCGGAATGTCAGTGCTGAGGGAGTGCCGCACTGTCGGAGGGTCAGTGCTGAGGGAGTGCCGCACTGTCGGAGGGTCAGTGCTG
This sequence comes from Chiloscyllium plagiosum, assembly GCF_037043375.1. NCBI lineage: Eukaryota > Metazoa > Chordata > Chondrichthyes > Orectolobiformes > Hemiscylliidae > Chiloscyllium > Chiloscyllium plagiosum. The sequence goes on along the minus strand of NW_028270176.1, from coordinate 27,349,014 downwards.
AGGGAGTGCCGCACTGTCGGAGGGTCAGTGCTGAGGGAGTGCCGCACTGTCGGAGGGTCAGTGCTGAGGGTGTGCCGCACTGTCGGAGGGTCAGTGCTGAGGGAGTGCCGCACTGTCGGAGGGTCAGTGCTGAGGGAGTGATACACTGTCAGAAGGTCAGTGCTGAGGGAGTGTTGCACTGTTGGAGGGTCAGTTCTGAGGGTGTGCCGCACCGTCGGAGGGTCAGTGCTGAGGGAGTGCTGCACTGTCGGAGGGTCAGTGCTGAGGGAGTGCTGCACTGTCAGAATGTCAGTGCTGAGGGAGTGCCTCACTGTCGGAGGGTCAGTGCTGAGGGAGTGCTGCACTATCGGAGGGTCAGTGCTGAGGGAGTGCTGCACTGTCGGAGGGTCAGTGCTGAGGGAGTGGCGCACTGTCGGAGGTTCAGTGCTGAGGGAGTGCTGCACTATCGGAGGGTCAGTGCTGAGGGAGTGCCGCACTGTCGGAGGGTCAGTGCTGAGGGAGTGCCGCACTGTCGGAGGGTCAGTGCTGAGGGAGTGCCGCACTGTCGGAGGGTCAGTGCTGAGGGTGTGCCGCACTGTCGGAGGGTCAGTGCTGAGGGAGTGCTGCACTGTCGGAGGGTCAGTGCTGAGGGCGTGTCGCACTGTCGGAGGGTCAGTGCTGAGGGAGTGATACACTGTCAGAAGGTCAGTGCTGAGGGAGTGTTGCACTGTTGGAGGGTCAGTTCTGAGGGTGTGCCGCACTGTCGGAGGGTCAGTGCTGAGTGAGTGCCGCACTGTCGGAGGGTCAGTGCTGAGGGAGTGTCGCACTGTCGGAGGGTCAGTGCTGAGGGAGTGATACACTGTCAGAAGGTCAGTGCTGAGGGAGTGCCGCACTGTCGGAGGGTCAGTGCTGAGGCAGTGCCGCACTGTGGGAGGGTCAGTGCTGAGGGAGCGCCGCACTATCGGAGGGTCAGTGCTGAGGGAGTGCCGCAATGTCGGAGGGTCAGTGCTGAGGGAGTGGGCACTGTCGGAGCGTCAGTGCTGAGGGAGCTGGCAGTTGGTGCGTCAGTGCTGAGGGAGTGCCGCACTGTCGGAGGGTCAGTGCTGAGGGTGTGCCGCACTGTCAGAGGGTCTATGCTGAGGGAGTGTTGCACTGTCGGAGGGTCAGTGCTGAGGGAGTGCCGCACTGTCGGAGGGTCAGTGCTGAGGGAGTGCCGCACCGTCGGAGGGTCAGTGGTGAGGGAGTGTCGCACTATCGGACGGTCAATGCTGAGGGAGTGCCGCACTGTCGGAGGGTCAGTGCTGAGGGAGTGCCGCATTGTCGGAGGGTCAGTGCTGAGGGAGTGATACACTGTCAGAAGGTCAGTGCAGAGGGAGTGCCCCACTGTCGGAGGGTCAGTGCTGAGGGAGTGCCGCATTGTTGGAGGGTCAGTGCTGAGGGAGTGCTGCACTGTCGGTGGGTCAGTGCTGAGGGAGTGCTGCACTGTCGGAGGGTCAGTGCTGAGGGAGTGCTGCACTGTCAGAGTGTCAGTGCTGAGGGAGTGCCTCACTCTCGGAGGGTCAGTGCTGAGGGAGTGCTGCACTATCGGAGGGTCAGTGCTGAGGGAGTGCTGCACTGTCGGTGGGTCAGAGCTGAGGGAGTGGGGCACTGTCGAAGGGTCAGTGCTGAGGGAGTGCCGCACTGTCGGTGGGTCAGTGCTGAGGCAATGCCGCAGTGTCGGTGGGTCAGAGCTGAGGGAGTGGGGCACTGTCGGAGGGTCAGTGCTGAGGGAGTGCCTCACTGTCGGAGGGTCAGTGCAGAGGGAGTGCCCCACTGTCGGAGGGTCAGTGCTGAGGGAGTGCCGCACTGTCGGAGGGTCAGTGCTGAGGTAGTGCTGCACTATCGGAGGGTCAGTGCTGAGGGAGTGCTGCACTGTCGGAGGGTCAGTGCTGAGGGAGTGCTGCACTGTCAAAGTGTCAGTGCTGAGGGAGTGCCTCACTGTCGGAGGGTCAGTGCTGAGGGAGTGCTGCACTATCGGAGGGTCAGTGCTGAGGGAGTGCTGCACTGTCGGTGGGTCAGAGCTGAGGGAGTGGGGCACTGTCGGAGGGCCAGCGCTGAGGGAGTGCCGCACTGTCGGTGGGTCAGTGCTGAGGCAATGCCGCAGTGTCGGTGGGTCAGAGCTGAGGGAGTGCCGCACTGTCGGAGGGTCAGTGCTGAGGGAGCGCCGCACTGTCGGAGGGTCAGTGCTGAGGGAGCGCCGCACTGTCGGAGGGTCAGTGCTGAGGGAGCGCCGCACTGTCGGAGGGTCAGTGCTGAGGGAGTGCCGCACTGTCGGAGGGTCAGTGCTGAGGGAGTGGGCACTGTCGGAGGGTCAGTGCTGAGGGAGTGCCGCACTGTCAGAGGGTCAGTGCTGAGGGAGTGGGCACTGTCGGAGGGTCAGTGCTGAGGGAGTGCCGCACTGTCGGAGGTTCAGTGCTGAGGGAGTGCCGCACTGTCGGTGGGTCAGTGCTGAGGGAGTGCCGCACTGTCGGAGGGTCAGATCTGAGGGTGCGCCGCACTGTCGGAGGGTCAGTGCTGAGAGAGTGCCGCACTGTCTGAGGGTCAGTGCTGAGGGAGTGTCGCAGTGTCGGAGGGTCAGTGCTGAGGGAGTGATACACTGTCAGAAGGTCAGTGCTGAGGGAGCGCCGCACTGTCGGAGGGTCAGTGCTGAGGGAGTGCCGCACTGTTGGAGGGTCAGTGTTTAGGGAGTGCAGCACTGTCGGAGGGTCAGTGCTGAGGGAGTGATACACTGTCGGAGGGTCAGTGCTGAGGGAGTGCCGCACTGTTGGAGGGTCAGTGCTGAGGGAGTGCCGCACTGTCGGAGGGTCACTGCTGAGGGAGTGCTGCACTGTCGGAGGTTCAGTGCTGAGGGAGTGCCGCACTGTCGGAATGTCAGTGCTGAGGGAGTGCCGCACTGTCGGAGGGTCAGTGCTGAGGGAGTGCCGCACTGTCGGAGGGTCAGTGCTGAGGGAGTGCCGCACTGTCGGAGGGTCAGTGCTGAGGGAGTGCCTCACTGTCGGAGGGTCAGTGCAGAGGGAGTGCCCCACTGTCGGTGGTTCAGTGCTGAGGGAGTGCCGCACTGTCGGAGGTTCAGTGCTGAGGGAGTGCCGCACTGTCGGAGGTTCAGTGCTGAGGGAGCGCCGCACTGTCGGTGGGTCAGTGCTGAGGGAGTGCCGCACTGTCGGAGGGTCAGATCTGAGGGTGCGCCGCACTGTCGGAGGGTCAGTGCTGAGAGAGTGCCGCACTGTCTGAGGGTCAGTGCTGAGGGAGTGTCGCAGTGTCGGAGGGTCAGTGCTGAGGGAGTGATACACTGTCAGAAGGTCAGTGCTGAGGGAGTGCGGCACTGTCGGAGGGTCAGTGCTGAGGGAGTGCCGCACTGTTGGAGGGTCAGTGTTTAGGGAGTGCGGCACTGTCGGAGGGTCAGTGCTGAGGGAGTGCCGCACTGTCGGAATGACAGTGCTGAGGGAGTGCCGCACTGTCGGAGGGTCAGTGCTGAGGGAGTGCCGCACTGTCGGAGGGTCAGTGCTGAGGGAGTGCCGCACTGTCGGAGGGTCAGGGCTGAGGGAGTGCCGCACCGTCGGAGGGACAGTGGTGAGGGAGTGTCGCACTGTCGGAGGGTCAATGCTGAGCGAGTGCCGCACTGTCGGAGGGTCAGTGCTGAGGGAGTGCCGCATTGTCGGAGGGTTAGTGCTGAGGGAGTGATACACTGTCAGAAGGTCAGTGCAGAGGGAGTGCCACACTGTCGGAGGGTCAGTGCTGAGGGAGTGCTGCACTGTCGGAGTGTCAGTGCTGAGGGAGGGCTGCACTGTCGGAGGGCCAGTGCTGAGGGAGTGCCGCACTGTCGGAGGGTCAGTGCTGAGGGAGTGTTGCACTGTAGGTGTGTCAGTGCTGAGGGAGTGCCTCACTGTCGGAGGGTCAGTACTGAGGGAGTGCCGCACTGTCGGAGGTTCAGTGCTGAGGGAGTGCCGCACTGTCGGTGGGTCAGTGCTGAGGGAGTGCCGCACTGTCGGAGGGTCAGATCTGAGGGTGCGCCGCACTGTCGGAGGGTCAGTGCTGAGAGAGTGCCGCACTGTCTGAGGGTCAGTGCTGAGGGAGTGTCGCAGTGTCGGAGGGTCAGTGCTGAGGGAGTGATACACTGTCAGAAGGTCAGTGCTGAGGGAGTGCGGCACTGTCGGAGGGTCAGTGCTGAGGGAGTGCCGCACTGTTGGAGGGTCAGTGTTTAGGGAGTGCGGCACTGTCGGAGGGTCAGTGCTGAGGGAGTGCCGCACTGTCGGAATGTCAGTGCTGAGGGAGTGCCGCACTGTCGGAGGGTCAGTGCTGAGGGAGTGCCGCACTGTCGGAGGGTCAGTGCTGAGGGAGTGCCGCACTGTCGGAGGGTCAGTGCTGAGGGAGTGCCGCACTGTCGGAGGGTCAGTGCTGAGGGTGTGCCGCACTGTCGGAGGGTCAGTGCTGAGGGAGTGCCGCACTGTCGGAGGGTCAGTGCTGAGGGAGTGATACACTGTCAGAAGGTCAGTGCTGAGGGAGTGTTGCACTGTTGGAGGGTCAGTTCTGAGGGTGTGCCGCACCGTCGGAGGGTCAGTGCTGAGGGAGTGCTGCACTGTCGGAGGGTCAGTGCTGAGGGAGTGCTGCACTGTCAGAGTGTCAGTGCTGAGGGAGTGCCTCACTGTCGGAGGGTCAGTGCTGAGGGAGTGCTGCACTATCGGAGGGTCAGTGCTGAGGGAGTGCTGCACTGTCGGAGGGTCAGTGCTGAGGGAGTGGCGCACTGTCGGAGGTTCAGTGCTGAGGGAGTGCTGCACTATCGGAGGGTCAGTGCTGAGGGAGTGCCGCACTGTCGGAGGGTCAGTGCTGAGGGAGTGCCGCACTGTCGGAGGGTCAGTGCTGAGGGAGTGCCGCACTGTCGGAGGGTCAGTGCTGAGGGTGTGCCGCACTGTCGGAGGGTCAGTGCTGAGGGAGTGCTGCACTGTCGGAGGGTCAGTGCTGAGGGCGTGTCGCACTGTCGGAGGGTCAGTGCTGAGGGAGTGATACACTGTCAGAAGGTCAGTGCTGAGGGAGTGTTGCACTGTTGGAGGGTCAGTTCTGAGGGTGTGCCGCACTGTCGGAGGGTCAGTGCTGAGTGAGTGCCGCACTGTCGGAGGGTCAGTGCTGAGGGAGTGTCGCACTGTCGGAGGGTCAGTGCTGAGGGAGTGATACACTGTCAGAAGGTCAGTGCTGAGGGAGTGCCGCACTGTCGGAGGGTCAGTGCTGAGGCAGTGCCGCACTGTGGGAGGGTCAGTGCTGAGGGAGCGCCGCACTATCGGAGGGTCAGTGCTGAGGGAGTGCCGCAATGTCGGAGGGTCAGTGCTGAGGGAGTGGGCACTGTCGGAGCGTCAGTGCTGAGGGAGCTGGCAGTCGGTGCGTCAGTGCTGAGGGAGTGCCGCACTGTCGGAGGGTCAGTGCTGAGGGTGTGCCGCACTGTCAGAGGGTCTATGCTGAGGGAGTGTTGCACTGTCGGAGGGTCAGTGCTGAGGGAGTGCCGCACTGTCGGAGGGTCAGTGCTGAGGGAGTGCCGCACCGTCGGAGGGTCAGTGGTGAGGGAGTGTCGCACTATCGGACGGTCAATGCTGAGGGAGTGCCGCACTGTCGGAGGGTCAGTGCTGAGGGAGTGCCGCATTGTCGGAGGGTCAGTGCTGAGGGAGTGATACACTGTCAGAAGGTCAGTGCAGAGGGAGTGCCCCACTGTCGGAGGGTCAGTGCTGAGGGAGTGCCGCATTGTTGGAGGGTCAGTGCTGAGGGAGTGCTGCACTGTCGGTGGGTCAGTGCTGAGGGAGTGCTGCACTGTCGGAGGGTCAGTGCTGAGGGAGTGCTGCACTGTCAGAGTGTCAGTGCTGAGGGAGTGCCTCACTCTCGGAGGGTCAGTGCTGAGGGAGTGCTGCACTATCGGAGGGTCAGTGCTGAGGGAGTGCTGCACTGTCGGTGGGTCAGAGCTGAGGGAGTGGGGCACTGTCGAAGGGTCAGTGCTGAGGGAGTGCCGCACTGTCGGTGGGTCAGTGCTGAGGCAATGCCGCAGTGTCGGTGGGTCAGAGCTGAGGGAGTGGGGCACTGTCGGAGGGTCAGTGCTGAGGGAGTGCCTCACTGTCGGAGGGTCAGTGCAGAGGGAGTGCCCCACTGTCGGAGGGTCAGTGCTGAGGGAGTGCCGCACTGTCGGAGGGTCAGTGCTGAGGTAGTGCTGCACTATCGGAGGGTCAGTGCTGAGGGAGTGCTGCACTGTCGGAGGGTCAGTGCTGAGGGAGTGCTGCACTGTCAAAGTGTCAGTGCTGAGGGAGTGCCTCACTGTCGGAGGGTCAGTGCTGAGGGAGTGCTGCACTATCGGAGGGTCAGTGCTGAGGGAGTGCTGCACTGTCGGTGGGTCAGAGCTGAGGGAGTGGGGCACTGTCGGAGGGCCAGCGCTGAGGGAGTGCCGCACTGTCGGTGGGTCAGTGCTGAGGCAATGCCGCAGTGTCGGTGGGTCAGAGCTGAGGGAGTGCCGCACTGTCGGAGGGTCAGTGCTGAGGGAGCGCCGCACTGTCGGAGGGTCAGTGCTGAGGGAGCGCCGCACTGTCGGAGGGTCAGTGCTGAGGGAGCGCCGCACTGTCGGAGGGTCAGTGCTGAGGGAGTGCCGCACTGTCGGAGGGTCAGTGCTGAGGGAGTGGGCACTGTCGGAGGGTCAGTGCTGAGGGAGTGCCGCACTGTCAGAGGGTCAGTGCTGAGGGAGTGGGCACTGTCGGAGGGTCAGTGCTGAGGGAGTGCCGCACTGTCGGAGGTTCAGTGCTGAGGGAGTGCCGCACTGTCGGTGGGTCAGTGCTGAGGGAGTGCCGCACTGTCGGAGGGTCAGATCTGAGGGTGCGCCGCACTGTCGGAGGGTCAGTGCTGAGAGAGTGCCGCACTGTCTGAGGGTCAGTGCTGAGGGAGTGTCGCAGTGTCGGAGGGTCAGTGCTGAGGGAGTGATACACTGTCAGAAGGTCAGTGCTGAGGGAGCGCCGCACTGTCGGAGGGTCAGTGCTGAGGGAGTGGGCACTGTCGGAGGGTCAGTGCTGAGGGAGTGCCGCACTGTTGGAGGTTCAGTGCTGAGGGAGTGCCGCACTGTCGGTGGGTCAGTGCTGAGGGAGTGCCGCACTGTCGGAGGGTCAGATCTGAGGGTGCGCCGCACTGTCGGAGGGTCAGTGCTGAGAGAGTGCCGCACTGTCTGAGGGTCAGTGCTGAGGGAGTGTCGCAGTGTCGGAGGGTCAGTGCTGAGGGAGTGATACACTGTCAGAAGGTCAGTGCTGAGGGAGCGCCGCACTGTCAGAGGGTCAGTGCTGAGGGAGTGCCGCACTGTTGGAGGGTCAGTGTTTAGGGAGTGCAGCACTGTCGGAGGGTCAGTGCTGAGGGAGTGATACACTGTCGGAGGGTCAGTGCTGAGGGAGTGCCGCACTGTTGGAGGGTCAGTGCTGAGGGAGTGCCGCACTGTCGGAGGGTCACTGCTGAGGGAGTGCTGCACTGTCGGAGGTTCAGTGCTGAGGGAGTGCCGCACTGTCGGAATGTCAGTGCTGAGGGAGTGCCGCACTGTCGGAGGGTCAGTGCTGAGGGAGTGCCGCACTGTCGGAGGGTCAGTGCTGAGGGAGTGCCGCACTGTCGGAGGGTCAGTGCTGAGGGAGTGCCTCACTGTCGGAGGGTCAGTGCAGAGGGAGTGCCCCACTGTCGGTGGTTCAGTGCTGAGGGAGTGCCGCACTGTCGGAGGTTCAGTGCTGAGGGAGTGCCGCACTGTCGGAGGTTCAGTGCTGAGGGAGCGCCGCACTGTCGGTGGGTCAGTGCTGAGGGAGTGCCGCACTGTCGGAGGGTCAGATCTGAGGGTGCGCCGCACTGTCGGAGGGTCAGTGCTGAGAGAGTGCCGCACTGTCTGAGGGTCAGTGCTGAGGGAGTGTCGCAGTGTCGGAGGGTCAGTGCTGAGGGAGTGATACACTGTCAGAAGGTCAGTGCTGAGGGAGTGCGGCACTGTCGGAGGGTCAGTGCTGAGGGAGTGCCGCACTGTTGGAGGGTCAGTGTTTAGGGAGTGCGGCACTGTCGGAGGGTCAGTGCTGAGGGAGTGCCGCACTGTCGGAATGACAGTGCTGAGGGAGTGCCGCACTGTCGGAGGGTCAGTGCTGAGGGAGTGCCGCACTGTCGGAGGGTCAGTGCTGAGGGAGTGCCGCACTGTCGGAGGGTCAGGGCTGAGGGAGTGCCGCACTGTCGGAGGGTCAGTGCTGAGGGTGTGCCGCACTGTCGGAGGGTCAGTGCTGAGGGAGTGCCGCACTGTCGGAGGGTCAGTGCTGAGGGCGTGTCGCACTGTCGGAGGGTCAGTGCTGAGGGAGTGATACACTGTCAGAAGGTCAGTTCTGAGGGTGTGCCGCACTGTCGGAGGGACAGTGGTGAGGGAGTGCCGCACCGCTGGAGGGTCAGTTCTGAGGGTGTGCCGCACTGTCGGAGGGACAGTGGTGAGGGAGTGCCGCACCGCCGGAGGGTCAGTTCTGAGGGTGTGCCGCACTGTCGGAGGGACAGTGGTGAGGGAGTGCCGCACTGTCGGAGGGTCAGTGCTGAGGGAGTGCCGCACTGTCGGAGGGTCAGTGCTGAGGGAGTGCCGCACTGTCGGAGTGTCAGTGCTGAGGGAGTGCCGCACTGTCGGAGGGTCAGATCTGAGGGTGCGCCGCACTGTCGGAGGGTCAGTGCTGAGAGAGTGCCGCACTGTCGGAGGGTCAGTGCTGAGGGTGTGCCGCACTGTCGGAGGGTCAGTGCTGAGGGAGTGCTGCACTGTCGGAGGGTCAGTGCTGAGGGCGTGTCGCACTGTCGGAGGGTCAGTGCTGAGGGAGTGCTGCACTGTCGGAGGGTCAGTGCTGAGGGCGTGTCGCACTGTCGTAGGGTCATTGCTGAGGGAGTGATACACTGTCAGAAGGTCAGTGCTGAGGGAGTGTTGCACTGTTGGAGGGTCAGTTCTGAGGGTGTGCCGCACTGTCGGAGGGTCAGTGCTGAGTGAGTGCCGCACTGTCGGAGGGTCAGTGCTGAGGGAGTGTCGCACTGTCGGAGGGTCAGTGCTGAGGGAGTGATACACTGTCAGAAGGTCAGTGCTGAGGGAGTGCCGCACTGTCGGAGGGTCAGTGCTGAGGCAGTGCCGCACTGTGGGAGGGTCAGTGCTGAGGGAGCGCCGCACTATCGGAGGGTCAGTGCTGAGGGAGTGCCGCAATGTCGGAGGGTCAGTGCTGAGGGAGTGGGCACTGTCGGAGCGTCAGTGCTGAGGGAGCTGGCAGTCGGTGCGTCAGTGCTGAGGGAGTGCCGCACTGTCGGAGGGTCAGTGCTGAGGGTGTGCCGCACTGTCAGAGGGTCTATGCTGAGGGAGTGTTGCACTGTCGGAGGGTCAGTGCTGAGGGAGTGCCGCACTGTCGGAGGGTCAGTGCTGAGGGAGTGCCGCACCGTCGGAGGGTCAGTGGTGAGGGAGTGTCGCACTATCGGACGGTCAATGCTGAGGGAGTGCCGCACTGTCGGAGGGTCAGTGCTGAGGGAGTGCCGCATTGTCGGAGGGTCAGTGCTGAGGGAGTGATACACTGTCAGAAGGTCAGTGCAGAGGGAGTGCCCCACTGTCGGAGGGTCAGTGCTGAGGGAGTGCCGCATTGTTGGAGGGTCAGTGCTGAGGGAGTGCTGCACTGTCGGTGGGTCAGTGCTGAGGGAGTGCTGCACTGTCGGAGGGTCAGTGCTGAGGGAGTGCTGCACTGTCAGAGTGTCAGTGCTGAGGGAGTGCCTCACTGTCGGAGGGTCAGTGCTGAGGGAGTGCTGCACTATCGGAGGGTCAGTGCTGAGGGAGTGCTGCACTGTCGGTGGGTCAGAGCTGAGGGAGTGGGGCACTGTCGAAGGGTCAGTGCTGAGGGAGTGCCGCACTGTCGGTGGGTCAGTGCTGAGGCAATGCCGCAGTGTCGGTGGGTCAGAGCTGAGGGAGTGGGGCACTGTCGGAGGGTCAGTGCTGAAGGAGTGCCTCACTGTCGGAGGGTCAGTGCAGAGGGAGTGCCCCACTGTCGGAGGGTCAGTGCTGAGGGAGTGCCGCACTGTCGGAGGGTCAGTGCTGAGGTAGTGCTGCACTATCGGAGGGTCAGTGCTGAGGGAGTGCTGCACTGTCGGAGGGTCAGTGCTGAGGGAGTGCTGCACTGTCAAAGTGTCAGTGCTGAGGGAGTGCCTCACTGTCGGAGGGTCAGTGCTGAGGGAGTGCTGCACTATCGGAGGGTCAGTGCTGAGGGAGTGCTGCACTGTCGGTGGGTCAGAGCTGAGGGAGTGGGGCACTGTTGGAGGGCCAGCGCTGAGGGAGTGCCGCACTGTCGGTGGGTCAGTGCTGAGGCAATGCCGCAGTGTCGGTGGGTCAGAGCTGAGGGAGTGCCGCACTGTCGGAGGGTCAGTGCTGAGGGAGCGCCGCACTGTCGGAGGGTCAGTGCTGAGGGAGCGCCGCAGTGTCGGAGGGTCAGTGCTGAGGGAGCGCCGCACTGTCGGAGGGTCAGTGCTGAGGGAGTGCGGCACTGTCGGAGGGTCAGTGCTGAGGGAGTGGGCACTGTCGGAGGGTCAGTGCTGAGGGAGTGCCGCACTGTCAGAGGGTCAGTGCTGAGGGAGTGGGCACTGTCGGAGGGTCAGTGCTGAGGGAGTGCCGCACTGTCGGAGGTTCAGTGCTGAGGGAGTGCCGCACTGTCGGTGGGTCAGTGCTGAGGGAGTGCCGCACTGTCGGAGGGTCAGATCTGAGGGTGCGCCGCACTGTCGGAGGGTCAGTGCTGAGAGAGTGCCGCACTGTCTGAGGGTCAGTGCTGAGGGAGTGTCGCAGTGTCGGAGGGTCAGTGCTGAGGGAGTGATACACTGTCAGAAGGTCAGTGCTGAGGGAGCGCCGCACTGTCGGAGGGTCAGTGCTGAGGTAGTGCCGCACTGTTGGAGGGTCAGTGTTTAGGGAGTGCAGCACTGTCGGAGGGTCAGTGCTGAGGGAGTGATACACTGTCGGAGGGTCAGTGCTGAGGGAGTGCCGCACTGTTGGAGGGTCAGTGCTGAGGGAGTGCCGCACTGTCGGAGGGTCACTGCTGAGGGAGTGCTGCACTGTCGGAGGTTCAGTGCTGAGGGAGTGCCGCACTGTCGGAATGTCAGTGCTGAGGGAGTGCCGCACTGTCGGAGGGTCAGTGCTGAGGGAGTGCCGCACTGTCGGAGGGTCAGTGCTGAGGGAGTGCCGCACTGTCGGAGGGTCAGTGCTGAGGGAGTGCCTCACTGTCGGAGGGTCAGTGCAGAGGGAGTGCCCCACTGTCGGTGGTTCAGTGCTGAGGGAGTGCCGCACTGTCGGAGGTTCAGTGCTGAGGGAGTGCCGCACTGTCGGTGGGTCAGTGCTGAGGGAGTGCCGCACTGTCGGAGGGTCAGATCTGAGGGTGCGCCGCACTGTCGGAGGGTCAGTGCTGAGAGAGTGCCGCACTGTCTGAGGGTCAGTGCTGAGGGAGTGTCGCAGTGTCGGAGGGTCAGTGCTGAGGGAGTGATACACTGTCAGAAGGTCAGTGCTGAGGGAGTGCGGCACTGTCGGAGGGTCAGTGCTGAGGGAGTGCCGCACTGTTGGTGGGTCAGTGTTTAGGGAGTGCGGCACTGTCGGAGGGTCAGTGCTGAGGGAGTGCCGCACTGTCGGAATGACAGTGCTGAGGGAGTGCCGCACTGTCGGAGGGTCAGTGCTGAGGGAGTGCCGCACTGTCGGAGGGTCAGTGCTGAGGGAGTGCCGCACTGTCGGAGGGTCAGGGCTGAGGGAGTGCCGCACTGTCGGAGGGTCAGTGCTGAGGGTGTGCCGCACTGTCGGAGGGACAGTGGTGAGGGAGTGCCGCACCGCTGGAGGGTCAGTTCTGAGGGTGTGCCGCACTGTCGGAGGGACAGTGGTGAGGGAGTGCCGCACCGCCGGAGGGTCAGTTCTGAGGGTGTGCCGCACTGTCGGAGGGACAGTGGTGAGGGAGTGCCGCACTGTCGGAGGGTCAGTGCTGAGGGAGTGCCGCACTGTCGGAGGGTCAGTGCTGAGGGAGTGCCGCACTGTCGGAGTGTCAGTGCTGAGGGAGTGCCGCACTGTCGGAGGGTCAGATCTGAGGGTGCGCCGCACTGTCGGAGGGTCAGTGCTGAGAGAGTGCCGCACTGTCTGAGGGTCAGTGCTGAGGGAGTGTCGCAGTGTCGGAGGGTCAGTGCTGAGGGAGTGATACACTGTCAGAAGGTCAGTGCTGAGGGAGTGCGGCACTGTCGGAGGGTCAGTGCTGAGGGAGTGCCGCACTGTTGGAGGGTCAGTGTTTAGGGAGTGCGGCACTGTCGGAGGGTCAGTGCTGAGGGAGTGCCGCACTGTCGGAATGACAGTGCTGAGGGAGTGCCGCACTGTCGGAGGGTCAGTGCTGAGGGTGTGCCGCACTGTCGGAGGGTCAGTGCTGAGGGAGTGCCGCACTGTCGGAGGGACAGTGCTGAGGGAGTGCCGCACTGTCGGAGGGTCAGTGCTGAGGGTGTGCCGCACTGTCGGAGGGTCAGTGCTGAGGGAGTGCCGCACTGTCGGAGGGACAGTGGTGAGGGAGTGCCGCACCGCCGGAGGGTCAGTTCTGAGGGTGTGCCGCACTGTCGGAGGGACAGTGGTGAGGGAGTGCCGCACTGTCGGAGGGTCAGTGCTGAGGGAGTGCCGCACTGTCGGAGGGTCAGTGCTGAGGGAGTGCTGCACTGTCGGAGGGTCAGTGCTGAGGGAGTGCCGCACCGTCGGAGGGACAGTGCTGAGGGAGTGCTGCACTGTCGGAGGGTCAGTGCTGAGGGAGTGCCGCACCGTCGGAGGGACAGTGGTGAGGGAGTGTCGCACTGTCGGAGGGTCAATGCTGAGGGAGTGCCGCACTGTCGGAGGGACAGTGGTGAGGGAGTGTCGCACTGTCGGAGGGTCAATGCTGAGCGAGTGCCGCACTGTCGGAGTGTCAGTGCTGAGGGAGTGCCGCACCGTCGGAGGGACAGTGGTGAGGGAGTGTCGCACTGTCGGAGGGTCAATGCTGAGCGAGTGCCGCACTGTTGGAGGGTCAGTGCTGAGGGAGTGCCGCATTGTCGGAGGGTTAGTGCTGAGGGAGTGATACACTGTCAGAAGGTCAGTGCAGAGGGAGTGCCGCACTGTCAGAGGGTCAGTGCTGAGGGAGTGCCGCACTGTCGGAGTGTCAGTGCTGAGGGAGGGCTGCACTGTCGGAGGGCCAGTGCTGAGGGAGTGTTGCACTGTAGGTGTGTCAGTGCTGAGGGAGTGCCGCACTGTCGGAGGGTCAGTACTGAGGGAGTGCCGCACTGTCGGAGGTTCAGTGCTGAGGGAGTGCCGCACTGTCGGTGGGTCAGTGCTGAGGGAGTGCCGCACTGTCGGAGGGTCAGATCTGAGGGTGCGCCGCACTGTCGGAGGGTCAGTGCTGAGAGAGTGCCGCACTGTCTGAGGGTCAGTGCTGAGGGAGTGTCGCAGTGTCGGAGGGTCAGTGCTGAGGGAGTGATACACTGTCAGAAGGTCAGTGCTGAGGGAGTGCGGCACTGTCGGAGGGTCAGTGCTGAGGGAGTGCCGCACTGTTGGAGGGTCAGTGTTTAGGGAGTGCGGCACTGTCGGAGGGTCAGTGCTGAGGGAGTGCCGCACTGTCGGAATGTCAGTGCTGAGGGAGTGCCGCACTGTTGGAGGGTCACTGCTGAGGGAGTGCTGCACTGTCGGAGGGTCAGTGCTGAGGGAGTGCCGCACTGTCGGAATGTCAGTGCTGAGGGAGTGCCGCACTGTCGGAGGGTCAGTGCTGAGGGAGTGCCGCACTGTCGGAGGGTCAGTGCTGAGGGAGTGCCGCACTGTCGGAGGGTCAGTGCTGAGGGAGTGCCGCACTGTTGGAGGGTCAGTGCTGAGGGTGTGCCGCACTGTCGGAGGGTCAGTGCTGAGGGAGTGCCGCACTGTCGGAGGGTCAGTGCTGAGGGAGTGATACACTGTCAGAAGGTCAGTGCTGAGGGAGTGTTGCACTGTTGGAGGGTCAGTTCTGAGGGTGTGCCGCACCGTCGGAGGGTCAGTGCTGAGGGAGTGCTGCACTGTCGGAGGGTCAGTGCTGAGGGAGTGCTGCACTGTCAGAGTGTCAGTGCTGAGGGAGTGCCTCACTGTCGGAGGGTCAGTGCTGAGGGAGTGCTGCACTATCGGAGGGTCAGTGCTGAGGGAGTGCTGCACTGTCGGAGGGTCAGTGCTGAGGGAGTGGCGCACTGTCGGAGGTTCAGTGCTGAGGGAGTGCTGCACTATCGGAGGGTCAGTGCTGAGGGAGTGCCGCACTGTCGGTGGGTCAGTGCTGAGGGAGTGCCGCACTGTCGGAGGGTCAGTGCTGAGGGAGTGCCGCACTGTCGGAGGGTCAGTGCTGAGGGTGTGCCGCACTGTCGGAGGGTCAGTGCTGAGGGAGTGCTGCACTGTCGGAGGGTCAGTGCTGAGGGCGTGTCGCACTGTCGGAGGGTCAGTGCTGAGGGAGTGATACACTGTCAGAAGGTCAGTGCTGAGGGAGTGTTGCACTGTTGGAGGGTCAGTTCTGAGGGTGTGCCGCACTGTCGGAGGGTCAGTGCTGAGTGAGTGCCGCACTGTCGGAGGGTCAGTGCTGAGGGAGTGCCGCACCGTTGGAGGGACAGTGGTGAGGGAGTGTCGCACTGTCGGAGGGTCAATGCTGAGCGAGTGCCGCACTGTCGGAGGGTCAGTGCTGAGGGGGTGCCGCATTGTCGGAGGGTTAGTGCTGAGGGAGTGATACACTGTCAGAAGGTCAGTGCAGAGGGAGTGCCACACTGTCGGAGGGTCAGTGCTGAGGGAGTGCCGCACTGTCGGAGGGTCAGTGCTGAGGGAGTGCTGCACTGTCGGAGGGTCAGTGCTGAGGGAGTGCTGCAGTGTCGGTGTGTCAGTGCTGAGGGAGTGCCGCACTGTCGGAGGGTCAGTGCTGAGGGAGTGCTGCACTGTCGGAGGGTCAGTGCTGAGGGAGTGCTGCACTGTCGGAGGGTCAGTGCTGAGGGAGTGCTGCAGTGTCGGTGTGTCAGTGCTGAGGGAGTGCCGCACTGTCAGAGTGTCAGTGCTGAGGGAGTGCCTCACTGTCGGAGGGTCAGTGCTGAGGGAGTGCTGCACTATCGGAGGGTCAGTGCTGACGGAGTGCTGCACTGTTGGTGGGTCAGAGCTGAGGGACTGGGGCACTGTCAGAGGTTCAGTGCTGAGGGATTGTTGGACTGTCGGAGAGTCAGTGCTGAGGGAGTGATACACTGTCAAAAGGTCAGTGCTGAGGGAGTGTTGCACTGTCGGAGGATCAGTACTGAGGGAGTGCCACACTGTCGGAGGGTCAGTGCTGAGGGAGTGCCACACTGTCAGAGGGTCAGTGCCGAGGGAGGGCCGCACTGTCAGAGGGTCAGTGCCGAGGGAGGGCCGCACTGTCAGAGGGTCAGTGCCGAGGGAGGGCTGCACTGTCGGAGTGTAAGTGCTGAGGGAGCGCCGCACTGTCAGAGGGTCAGTGCTGAGGGAGTGCCGCACTGTCGGAGGTTCAGTGCTGAGGGAGTGCCTCACTGTCGGAGGGTCAGTTCTGAGGGAGTGCTGCACTGTCAGAGTGTCAGTGCTGAGGGAGTGCCTCACTGTCGGAGGGTCAGTTCTGAGGGAGTGCTGCACTATCGGAGGGTCAGTGCTGAGGGAGTGCTGCACTGTCAGAGTGTCAGTGCTGAGGGAGTGCCTCACTGTCGGAGGGTCAGTTCTGAGGGAGTGCTGCACTATCGGAGGGTCAGTGCTGAGGGAGTGCTGCACTGTCAGAGGGTCAGTGCTGAGGGAGTGGCGCACTGTCGGAGGTTCAGTGCTGAGGGAGTGCCGCACTGTCGGTGGGTCAGTGCTGAGGCAGTGCCGCACTGTCGGTGGGTCAGAGCTGAGGGAGTGGCGCACTGTCGGAGGTTCAGTGCTGAGGGAGTGCCGCACTGTCGGTGGGTCAATGCTGAGGGAGGGCCGCACTGTCGGAGGGTCAGTGCTGAGCGAGTGCCGCTCTGTCGGAGGGTCAGTGCTGAGGGAGTGCCGCACTGTCGGCGGGTCAGTTCTGAGGGTGCACCGCACTGTCGGAGGGTCAGTGCTGAGGGAGTGCCGCACTGTCGGAGGGTCAGTTCTGAGGGTGTGCCGCACTGTCGGAGGGTCAGTGCTGAGGGAGTGCCGCACTGTCGGAGGGTCAGTTCTGAGGGTGTGCCGCACTGTCGGAGGGTCAGTGCTGAGGGAGTGCCGCACTGTCGGAGGGTCAGTGCTGAGGGAGTGCCGCACTGTCGGAGGGTCAGTGCTGAGGGAGTGCCGCACTGTCGGAGGGTCAGTTCTGAGGGTGTGCCGCACTGTCGGAGGGTCAGTGCTGAGGGAGTGCCTCACTGTCGGAGGGTCAGTGCTGAGGGAGTGGGGCACTGTCGGAGGGTCAGTGCTGAGGGAGCTGGCAGTCGGAGGGTCAGTGCTGAGGGAGTGCCGCATTGTCGGAGGGTCAGTGCTGAGGGAGTGCTGCACTGTCGGAGGGTCAGTGCTGAGGGAGTGGCGCACTGTCGGAGGGTCAGTGCTGAGGGAGTGCCGCACTGTCGGAGGGTCAGTGCTGAGGGAGTGCCGCACTGTCGGTGGGTCAGTGCTGAGGGAGAGCCGCACTGTCAGAGGGTCAGCGCTGAGGGAGTGCCGCATTGTCAGAGGGTCAGGGGTGAGGGAGTGCCGCACTGTCGGAGGGTCAGTGCTGAGGGATTGCTGCACTGTCGGTGTGTCAGTGCTGAGGGAGTGCCGCACTGTCGGAGGGTCAGGGCTGAGGGAGTGCTGCACTATCGGAGGGTCAGTGCTGAGGGAGTGCTGCACTGTCGGTGGGTCAGAGGGGAGGGACTGGGGCACTGTCGGAGGGTCAGTGCTGAGAGAGTGTCCGCACTGTCAGAGGGTCAGTGCTGAGGGATTGTTGGACTGTCGGAGGGTCAGTGCTGAGGGAGTGCCGCACTGTCGGAGGGTCAGTGCTGAGGGAGTGCCTCACTGTCGGAGGGTCAGCGCTGAGGGAGAGCCGCACTGTCGGAGGGTCAGTGCTGAGGGAGTGCTGCACTGTCGGAGGGTCAGTACTGAGGGAGTGCCGCACCGTCGGAGGGTCAGTGGTGAGGGAGTGTCGCACTGTCGGAGGGTCAATGCTGAGGGAGTGCCGCACTGTCGGAGGGTCAGTGCTGAGGGAGTGCCGCACTGTCGGAGGGTCAGTGCTGAGGGAGTGCTGCACTGTCAGAGTGTCAGTGCTGAGGGAGTGCTGCACTGTCGGAGGGTCAGTGCTGAGGGAGTGCTGCACTGTCAGAGTGTCAGTGCTGAGGGAGTGCCTCACTGTCGGAGGGTCAGTGCTGAGGGAGTGCTGCACAATCGGAGGGTCAGTGCTGAGGAAGTGCTGCACTGTCGGAGGGTCAGTGCTGAGGGAGTGGCGCACTGTCGGAGGTTCAGTGCTGAGGGACTGGCGCACTGTCGGAGGGTCAGTGCTGAGGGAGTGCTGCACTATCGGAGGGTCAGTGCTGAGGGAACGCCGCACTGTCAGAGGGTCAGTGCTGAGGGAGTGCTGCACTGTCGGAGGGTCAGTGCTGAGGGAGTGCTGCACTGTCGGAGGGTCAGTGCTGAGGGAGTGCTGCACTGTCAGAGTGTCAGTGCTGAGGGAGTGCCTCACTGTCGGAGGGTCAGTGCTGAGGGAGTGCTGCACTATCGGAGGGTCAGTGCTGAGGGAGTGCTGCACTGTCGGAGGGTCAGTGCTGAGTGAGTGGCGCTCTGTCGGAGGTTCAGTGCTGAGGGAGTGCTGCACTATCGGAGGGTCAGTGCTGAGGGAGTGCCGCACTGTCGGTGGGTCAGTGCTGAGGGAGTGGGCACTGTCGGAGGGTCAGTGCTGAGGGAGTGCCGCACTGTCGGAGGGTCAGTGCTGAGGGATGCCGCACTGTCGGAGGGTCAGTGCTGAGGGAGTGCCGCACTGTCGGAGGGTCAGTGCTGAGGGAGTGCCGCACTGTCGGAGGGTCAGTGCTGAGGGTGTGCCGCACTGTCGGAGGGTCAGTGCTGAGGGAGTGCCGCACTGTCGGAGGGTCAGTGCTGAGGGAGTGCCGCACTGTCGGAGGGTCAGTGCTGAGGGCGTGTCGCACTGTCGGAGGGTCAGTTCTGAGGGAGTGATACACTGTCAGAAGGTCAGTGCTGAGGGAGTGTTGCACTGTTGGAGGGTCAGTTCTGAGGGTGTGCCGCACTGTCGGAGGGTCAGTGCTGAGGGTGTGCCGCACTGTCGGAGGGTCAGTGCTGAGGGAGTGCCGCACCGTCGGAGGGACAGTGGTGAGGGAGTGTCGCACTGTCGGAGGGTCAATGCTGAGCGAGTGCCGCACTGTCGGAGGATCAGTGCTGAGGGAGTGCCGCACCGTCGGAGGGACAGTGCTGAGGGAGTGCCGCACTGTCGGAGGGTCAGTTCTGAGGGTGTGCCGCACTGTCGGAGGGTCAGTGCTGAGGGAGTGCCTCACTGTCGGAGGGTCAGTGCTGAGGGAGTGGGGCACTGTCGGAGGGTCAGTGCTGAGGGAGCTGGCAGTCGGAGGGTCAGTGCTGAGGGAGTGCCGCATTGTCGGAGGGTCAGTGCTGAGGGAGTGCTGCACTGTCGGAGGGTCAGTGCTGAGGGAGTGGCGCACTGTCGGAGGGTCAGTGCTGAGGGAGTGCCGCACTGTCGGAGGGTCAGTGCTGAGGGAGTGCCGCACTGTCGGTGGGTCAGTGCTGAGGGAGAGCCGCACTGTCAGAGGGTCAGCGCTGAGGGAGTGCCGCATTGTCAGAGGGTCAGGGGTGAGGGAGTGCCGCACTGTCGGAGGGTCAGTGCTGAGGGATTGCTGCACTGTCGGTGTGTCAGTGCTGAGGGAGTGCCGCACTGTCGGAGGGTCAGGGCTGAGGGAGTGCTGCACTATCGGAGGGTCAGTGCTGAGGGAGTGCTGCACTGTCGGTGGGTCAGAGGGGAGGGACTGGGGCACTGTCGGAGGGTCAGTGCTGAGAGAGTGTCCGCACTGTCAGAGGGTCAGTGCTGAGGGATTGTTGGACTGTCGGAGGGTCAGTGCTGAGGGAGTGCCGCACTGTCGGAGGGTCAGTGCTGAGGGAGTGCCTCACTGTCGGAGGGTCAGCGCTGAGGGAGAGCCGCACTGTCGGAGGGTCAGTGCTGAGGGAGTGCTGCACTGTCGGAGGGTCAGTACTGAGGGAGTGCCGCACCGTCGGAGGGTCAGTGGTGAGGGAGTGTCGCACTGTCGGAGGGTCAATGCTGAGGGAGTGCCGCACTGTCGGAGGGTCAGTGCTGAGGGAGTGCCGCATTGTCGGAGGGTTAGTGCTGAGGGAGTGCCGCACTGTCGGAGGGTCAGTGCTGAGGGAGTGCCGCACTGTCGGAGGGTCAGTGCTGAGGGAGTGCTGCACTGTCAGAGTGTCAGTGCTGAGGGAGTGCTGCACTGTCGGAGGGTCAGTGCTGAGGGAGTGCTGCACTGTCAGAGTGTCAGTGCTGAGGGAGTGCCTCACTGTCGGAGGGTCAGTGCTGAGGGAGTGCTGCACAATCGGAGGGTCAGTGCTGAGGAAGTGCTGCACTGTCGGAGGGTCAGTGCTGAGGGAGTGGCGCACTGTCGGAGGTTCAGTGCTGAGGGACTGGCGCACTGTCGGAGGGTCAGTGCTGAGGGAGTGCTGCACTATCGGAGGGTCATTGCTGAGGGAACGCCGCACTGTCAGAGGGTCAGTGCTGAGGGAGTGCTGCACTGTCGGAGGGTCAGTGCTGAGGGAGTGCTGCACTGTCGGAGGGTCAGTGCTGAGGGAGTGCTGCACTGTCAGAGTGTCAGTGCTGAGGGAGTGCCTCACTGTCGGAGGGTCAGTGCTGAGGGAGTGCTGCACTATCGGAGGGTCAGTGCTGAGGGAGTGCTGCACTGTCGGAGGGTCAGTGCTGAGTGAGTGGCGCTCTGTCGGAGGTTCAGTGCTGAGGGAGTGCTGCACTATCGGAGGGTCAGTGCTGAGGGAGTGCCGCACTGTCGGTGGGTCAGTGCTGAGGGAGTGCCGCACTGTCGGAGGGTCAGTGCTGAGGGAGTGCCGCACTGTCGGAGGGTCAGTGCTGAGGGAGTGCCGCACTGTCGGAGGGTCAGTGCTGAGGGTGTGCCGCACTGTCGGAGGGTCAGTGCTGAGGGAGTGCCGCACTGTCGGAGGGTCAGTGCTGAGGGAGTGCCGCACTGTCGGAGGGTCAGTGCTGAGGGCGTGTCGCACTGTCGGAGGGTCAGTTCTGAGGGAGTGATACACTGTCAGAAGGTCAGTGCTGAGGGAGTGTTGCACTGTTGGAGGGTCAGTTCTGAGGGTGTGCCGCACTGTCGGAGGGTCAGTGCTGAGGGTGTGCCGCACTGTCGGAGGGTCAGTGCTGAGGGAGTGCCGCACCGTCGGAGGGACAGTGGTGAGGGAGTGTCGCACTGTCGGAGGGTCAATGCTGAGCGAGTGCCGCACTGTCGGAGGATCAGTGCTGAGGGAGTGCCGCATTGTCGGAGGGTTAGTGCTGAGGGAGTGATACACTGTCAGAAGGTCAGTGCAGAGGGAGTGCCACACTGTCGGAGGGTCAGTGCTGAGGGAGTGCCGCACTGTCGGAGGGTCAGTGCTGAGGGAGTGCTGCACTGTCGGAGGGTCAGTGCTGAGGGAGTGCTGCAGTGTCGGTGTGTCAGTGCTGAGGGAGTGCTGCACTGTCAGAGTGTCAGTGCTGAGGGAGTGCCTCACTGTCGGAGGGTCAGTGCTGAGGGAGTGCTGCACTATCGGAGGGTCAGTGCTGACGGAGTGCTGCACTGTCGGTGGGTCAGAGCTGAGGGACTGGGGCACTGTCGGAGGGTCAGTGCTGAGGGAGTGCCGCACTTTCGGAGGGTCAGTGCTGAGGGAGTGCCGCACTGTCGGAGAGTCAGTGCTGAGGGAGTGTTGCACTGTCGGAGGATCAGTACTGAGGGAGTGCCACACTGTCGGAGGGTCAGTGCTGAGGGAGTGCCACACTGTCAGAGGGTCAGTGCCGAGGGAGGGCCGCACTGTCAGAGGGTCAGTGCCGAGGGAGGGCCGCACTGTCGGAGTGTCAGTGCTGAGGGAGCGCCGCACTGTCAGAGGGTCAGTGCTGAGGGAGTGCCGCACTGTTGGAGGGTCAGTGCTGAGGGAGTGCCGCACTGTCGGTGGGTCAGTGCTGAGGGAGTGCCGCACTGTCGGAGGGTCAGTGCTGAGAGAGTGCCGCACCGTCGGAGGGTCAGTGGTGAGGGAGTGTCGCACTGTCGGAGGGTCAATGCTGAGGGAGTGCCGCACTGTCGGAGGGTCAGTGCTGAGGGAGTGCCGCATTGTCGGAGGGTTAGTGCTGAGGGATTGCTGCACTGTCGGAGCGTCAGTGCTGAGGGAGTGCTGCACTGTCAGAGTGTCAGTGCTGAGGGAGTGCCTCACTGTCGGAGGGTCAGTTCTGAGGGAGTGCTGCACTATCGGAGGGTCAGTGCTGAGGGAGTGCTGCACTGTCGGAGGGTCAGTGCTGAGGGAGTGGCGCACTGTCGGAGGTTCAGTGCTGAGGGAGTGCCGCACTGTCGGTGGGTCAGTGCTGAGGCAGTGCCGCACTGTCGGTGGGTCAGAGCTGAGGGAGTGGCGCACTGTCGGAGGTTCAGTGCTGAGGGAGTGCCGCACTGTCGGTGGGTCAATGCTGAGGGAGTGCCGCACTGTCGGAGGGTCAGTTCTGAGGGTGTGCCGCACTGTCGGAGGGTCAGTGCTGAGGGAGTGCCGCACTGTCGGAGGGTCAGTGCTGAGGGAGTGTCTCACTGTCGGAGGGTCAGTGCTGAGGGAGTGATACACTGTCAGAAGGTCAGTGCTGAGGGAGTGTTGCACTGTCGGAGGGTCAGTACTGAGGGAGTGCCACACTGTCGGAGGGTCAGTGCTGAGGGTGTGCCGCACTGTTGGAGGGTCACTGCTGAGGGACTGCGGCACTGTCGGAGGGTCAGTGCTGAGGGAGTGCCGCACTGTCGGAGGGTCAGTACTGAGAGAGTGTCCGCACTGTCAGAGGGTCATTGCTGAGGGATTGTTGGACTGTCAGAAGTCCAGCGCTGAGGAAATGCCGCACTGTCAGAGGGTCAGTGCTGAGGGAGTGCCGCACTGTCAGAGGTTCAGTGCTGAAGGGGTGCTGCACTGTCGGAGGTTCAGTGCTGAGGGAGCGCCGCACTGTCGGAGAGTCAGTGCTGAGGGAGTGCCGCACTGTCGGAGGGTCAGTACTGAGGGAGTGATACACTGTCAGAAGGTCAGTGCTGAGGGAGTGTTGCACTGTCGGAGGGTCAGTGGTGAGGGAGTGCTGCACTGTCGGAGTGTCAGTGCTGAGGGAGTGCCGCACTGTCGGAGGGTCAGGGCTGAGAGAGTGTCGCACTGTCAGAGGGTCAGTGCTGAGGGATTGTTGGACTGTCGGAGCGTCAGTGCTGAGGGAGCGCCGCACTGTCGGAGAGTCAGTGCTGAGGGAGTGCCGCACTGTCGGAGGGTCAGTGCTGAGGGAGTGTTGCACTGTCGGAGGGTCAGTTCTGAGGGAGTGCCACACTGTTCAAGGGTCAGTGCTGAGGGAGTGCCGCACTGTTGGAGGGTCAGTGCCGAGGGAGGGCCGCACTGTCAGAGGGTCAGTGCTGAGGGAGTGCTGCACTGTCGGAGGGTCAGTGCTGAGGTAGTGCCGCACCGTTGGAGGGTCAGTGGTGAGGGAGTGCTGCAGTGTCGGAGGGTCAGTGCTGAGGGAGTGCCGCACTGTCGGAGGGTCAGTGCTGAGACTGTGTCCGCACCGTTGGAGGGTCAGTGGTGAGGGAGTGCTGCCCTGTCGGAGTGCCAGTGCTGAGGGACTGCCGCACTGTCAGAGGGTCAGTGCTGAGGGATTGTTGGACTGTCGGAAGTTCAGCGCTGTGGAAACACCGCACTTTCGGAGGGTCAGTGCTGAGGGAGTGCCTCACTGTCGGAGGGTCAGTGCTGAGGGAGTGCTGCACTATCGGAGGGTCAGTTCTGAGGGAGTGCTGCACTGTCGGAGGGTCAGTGCTGAGGGAGTGGCGCACTGTCGGAGGGTCAGTGCTGAGGGAGCGCCGCACTGTCGGAGAGTCAGTGCTGAGGGAGTGCCGCACTGTCGGAGGGTCAGTGCTGAGGGAGTGTGGCACTGTCGGAGGGTCAGTACTGAGGGAGTGCCACACTGTCGGAGGGTCAGTGATGAGGGAGTGCCACACTGTCAGAGGGTCAGTGCCGAGGGAGGGCCGCACTGTCAGAGGGTCAGTGCCGAGGGAGGGCCGTACTGTCGGAGGGTCAGTGCTGAGGGAGCGCCTCACTGTCAGAGGGTCAGTGCTGAGGGAGTGCCGCACTGTTGGAGGGTCAGTGCTGAGGGAGTGCCGCACTGTCGGAGGGTCAGTTCTGAGGGAGTGGGCACTGTCAGAGAGTCAGTGCTGAGGGAGCTGGCAGTCGGAGGGTCAGTGCTGAGGGAGTGCCGCACTGTCAGAGGGTCAGTGCTGAGGCAGGGCCGCACTGTCGGTGGGTCAGAGCTGAGGAAGTGCCGCACTGTCGGAGGATCAGTGCTGAGGGAGTGCCGCATTGTCAGAGGGTCAGTGCTGAGGGAGTGCTGCAGTGTCGGTGGGTCAGTTCTGAGGGAGTGGGCACTGTCAGAGAGTCAGTGCCGAGGGAGCTGGCAGTCGGAGGGTCAGTGCTGAGGGAGTGCCGCACTCTCAGAGGGTCAGTGCTGAGGCAGGGCCGCACTGTCGGTGGGTCAGAGCTGAGGAAGTGCCGCACTGTCAGAGGGTCAGTGCTGAGGGAGTGCTGCAGTGTCGGTGTGTCAGAGCTGAGGAAATGCCGCACTGTCAGAGCGTCAGTGCTGAGGGATGCCGCACTGTCAGAGGGTCAGTGCTGAGGGAGCGGGCAGTCAGTGGGTCAGTGCTGTGAGAGTGCCACACTGTCGGTGGGTCAGAGCTGAGGAAGTGCCGCACTGTCGGAGGGTCAGTGCTGAGGGAGTGCCGCACTGTCAGAGGGTCAGTGCTGAGGGAGTGCCCTACTGTCGGAGGATCAGTGCTGAGGGAGTGCCGCACTGTCGGAGGGTCAGTGCTGAGGGAGCGCCGCACTGTCGGAGGGTTAGTGCTGAGGGAGTGCCGCACTGTCGGAGGGTCAGTGCTGAGGGAGTGCCGCACTGTTGGTGGGTCAGTGCTGAGGGAGTGCCGCAAGGTCAGAGGGTTAGTGCTGAGGGAGTGCCGCATTGTCGGAGGGTCAGTGCTGAGGGAGTGCCGCACTGTCGGAGGGTCAGTGCTGAGGGAGTGCCGCACTGTTGGTGGGTCAGTGCTGAGGGATTCCTGCACTGTCGGAGAGACAGTGCTGAGGGAGTGCTGCACCTTCGGAGGGTCGGTGCTGAGGGAGTGCCGCAGTGTTGGAGGGTCAGTGCTGAGGGAGTGCCGCACTGTTGGTGGGTCAGTGCTGAGGGAGGGCCGCACTGTCGGAGGGTCAGTGCTGAGGGAGTGTTGCACTGTTGGAGGGTCAGTGCTGAGGGAGCGCCGCACTGTCGGAGGGTCAGTGCTGAGGGAGTGCCGCACTGTCGGAGGGTCAGTGCTGAGAGAGTGCCGCACCGTCGGAGGGTCAGTGGTGAGGGAGTGTCGCACTGTCGGAGGGTCAATGCTGAGGGAGTGCCGCACTGTCGGAAGGTCAGTGCTGAGGGAGTGCCGCATTGTCGGAGGGTTAGTGCTGGGGGATTGCTGCACTGTCGGAGCGTCAGTGCTGAGGGAGTGCTGCACTGTCGGAGGGTCAGTGCTGAGGGAGTGCTGCACTGTCAGAGTGTCAGTGCTGAGGGAGTGCCTCACTGTCGGAGGGTCAGTGCTGAGGGAGTGCTGCACTATCGGAGGGTCAGTGCTGAGGGAGTGCTGCACTGTCGGAGGGTCAGTGCTGAGGGAGTGGCGCACAGTCGGAGGTTCAGTGCTGAGGGAGTGCCGCACTGTCGGTGGGTCAGTGCTGAGGCAGTGCCGCACTGTCGGTGGGTCAGAGCTGAGGGAGTGGCGCACTGTCGGAGGTTCAGTGCTGAGGGAGTGCCGCACTGTCGGAGGGTCAGTTCTGAGGGTGCACCGCACTGTCGGAGGGTCAGTGCTGAGGGAGTGCCGCACTGTCGGAGGGTCAGTTCTGAGGGTGTGCCGCACTGTCGGAGGGTCAGTGCTGAGGGAGTGCCGCACTGTCGGAGGGTCAGTGCTGAGGGAGTGTCGCACTGTCGGTGGGTCAGTGCTGAGGGAGTGATACACTGTCGGAGGGTCAGTGCTGAGGGAGTGCCGCACTGTTGGAGGGTCACTGCTGAGGGAGTGCGGCACTGTCGGAGGGTCAGTGCTGAGGGAGTGCCGCACTGTCGGAGGGTCAGTGCTGAGAGAGTGTCCGCACTGTCAGAGGGTCATTGCTGAGGGATTGTTGGACTGTCAGAAGTCCAGCGCTGAGGAAATGCCGCACTGTCAGAGGGTCAGTGGTGAGGGAGTGCCGCACTGTCAGAGGTTCAGTGCTGAAGGGGTGCTGCACTGTCGGAGGTTCAGTGCTGAGGGAGTGCCGCATTGTCGGAGGGTCAGTGCTGAGGGAGTGTTGCACTGTCGGAGGGTCAGTGGTGAGGGAGTGCTGCACTGTCGGAGTGTCAGTGCTGAGGGAGTGCCGCACTGTCGGAGGGTCAGGGCTGAGAGAGTGTCCGCACTGTCAGAGGGTCAGTGCTGAGGGATTGTTGGACTGTCGGAGGGTCAGTGCTGAGGGAGCGCCGCACTGTCGGAGAGTCAGTGCTGAGGGAGTGCCGCACTGTCGGAGGGTCAGTGCTGAGGGAGTGATACACTGTCAGAAGGTCAGTGCTGAGGGAGTGTTGCACTGTCGGAGGGTCAGTTCTGAGGGAGTGCCACACTGTTCAAGGGTCAGTGCTGAGGGAGTGCCGCACTGTTGGAGGGTCAGTGCCGAGGGAGGGCCGCACTGTCAGAGGGTCAGTGCTGAGGGAGTGCTGCACTGTCGGAGGGTCAGTGCTGAGGTAGTGCCGCACCGTTGGAGGGTCAGTGGTGAGGGAGTGCTGCAGTGTCGGAGGGTCAGTGCTGAGGGAGTGCCGCACTGTCGGAGGGTCAGTGCTGAGACTGTGTCCGCACCGTTGGAGGGTCAGTGGTGAGGGAGTGCTGCCCTGTCGGAGTGCCAGTGCTGAGGGACTGCCGCACTGTCAGAGGGTCAGTGCTGAGGGATTGTTGGACTGTCGGAAGTTCAGCGCTGTGGAAACACCGCACTTTCGGAGGGTCAGTGCTGAGGGAGTGCCTCACTGTCGGAGGGACAGTGCTGAGGGAGTGCTGCACTATCGGAGGGTCAGTTCTGAGGGAGTGCTGCACTGTCGGAGGGTCAGTGCTGAGGGAGTGGCGCACTGTCGGAGGGTCAGTGCTGAGGGAGCGCCGCACTGTCGGAGAGTCAGTGCTGAGGGAGTGCCGCACTGTCGGAGGGTCAGTGCTGAGGGAGTGTGGCACTGTCGGAGGGTCAGTACTGAGGGAGTGCCACACTGTCGGAGGGTCAGTGATGAGGGAGTGCCACACTGTCAGAGGGTCAGTGCCGAGGGAGGGCCGCACTGTCAGAGGGTCAGTGCCGAGGGAGGGCCGTACTGTCGGAGGGTCAGTGCTGAGGGAGCGCCTCACTGTCAGAGGGTCAGTGCTGAGGGAGTGCCGCACTGTTGGAGGGTCAGTGCTGAGGGAGTGCCGCACTGTCGGAGGGTCAGTTCTGAGGGAGTGGGCACTGTCAGAGAGTCAGTGCTGAGGGAGCTGGCAGTCGGAGGGTCAGTGCTGAGGGAGTGCCGCACTGTCAGAGGGTCAGTGCTGAGGCAGGGCCGCACTGTCGGTGGGTCAGAGCTGAGGAAGTGCCGCACTGTCGGAGGATCAGTGCTGAGGGAGTGCCGCATTGTCAGAGGGTCAGTGCTGAGGGAGTGCTGCAGTGTCGGTGGGTCAGTTCTGAGGGAGTGGGCACTGTCAGAGAGTCAGTGCCGAGGGAGCTGGCAGTCGGAGGGTCAGTGCTGAGGGAGTGCCGCACTCTCAGAGGGTCAGTGCTGAGGCAGGGCCGCACTGTCGGTGGGTCAGAGCTGAGGGAGCGCCGCACTGTCAGAGGGTCGGTGCTGAGGGAGTGCCCTACTGTCGGAGGGTCAGTGCTGAGGGAGTGCCGCACTGTCGGAGGGTCAGTGCTGAGGGAGCGCCGCACTGTCGGAGAGTCAGTGCTGAGGGAGTGCCGCACTGTCGGAGGGTCAGTGCTGAGGGAGTGTGGCACTGTCGGAGGGTCAGTACTGAGGGAGTGCCACACTGTCGGAGGGTCAGTGATGAGGGAGTGCCACACTGTCAGAGGGTCAGTGCCGAGGGAGGGCCGCACTGTCAGAGGGTCAGTGCCGAGGGAGGGCCGTACTGTCGGAGGGTCAGTGCTGAGGGAGTGCCGCACTGTCGGAGTGTCAGTGCTGAGGGAGTGCCGCACTGTCAGAGGGTCGGTGCTGAGGGAGTGCCCTACTGTCGGAGGGTCAGTGCTGAGGGAGTGCCGCACTGTCGGAGGGTCAGTGCTGAGGGAGTGGCGCACTGTTGGTGGGTCAGTGCTGAGGGAGGGCCGCACTGTCGGAGGGTCAGTGCTGAGGGAGTGTTGCACTGTTGGTGGGTCAGTGCTGAGGGAGCGCCGCACTGTCGGAGGGTCAGTGCTGAGGGAATGCCGCACTGTCGGAGTGTCAGTGCTGAGGGATGCCGCACTGTCGGAATGTCGGTGCTGAGGGAGTGCCGCAATGTCGGAGTGTCAGTGCTGAGGGTGCGCCGCACTGTGGGAGGGTCAGTGCTGAGGGAGTGCCGCACTGTCGGAGGGTCAGTGCTGAGAGAGCGCCGCACTGTCGGAGAGTCAGTGCTGAGGGAGTGCCGCACTGTCGGAGCGTCCGTGCTGAGGGAGTGGTACACTGTCAGAAGGTCAGTGCTGAGGGAGTGTTGCACTGTCGGAGGGTCAGTGCCGAGGGAGGGCCGCACTGTCAGAGGGTTAGTGCCGAGGGAGGGCCGCACTGTCGGAGAGTCAGTGCTGAGGGTGTGCTGCACTGTCGGAGGGTCAGTTCTGAGGGAGTGGGCACTGTCAGAGATTCAGTGCTGAGGGAGCTGGCAGTCGGAGGGTCAGTGCTGAGGGAGTGCCGCACTGTCAGAGGGTCAGTGCTGAGGCAGGGCCGCACTGTCGGTGGGTCAGAGCTGAGGAAGTGCCGCACTGTCGGAGGATCAGTGCTGAGGGAGTGCCGCACTGTCAGAGGGTCAGTGCCGAAGGAGGGCCACACTGTCGGAGGGTTAGTGCTGAGGGAGCGCCGCACTGTCGGAGGGTCAGTGCTGAGGGAGCGCCGCACTGTCAGAGGGTCAGTGCTGAGGGAGGGCCGCACTGTCGGAGGGTCAGTGCTGAGGGAGCGCCGCACTGTCGGAGGGTCAGTGCTGAGGGAGCGCCGCACTGTCAGAGGGTCAGTGCTGAGGGAGGGCCGCACTGTCATAGGGTCAGTGCCGAAGGAGGGCCACACTGTCGGAGGGTTAATGCTGAGGGAGCGCCGCACTGTCGGAGGGTTAGTGCTGAGGGAGTGCCGCACTGTCGGAGGGTCAGTGCTGAGGGAGTGCCGCAAGGTCAGAGGGTTAGTGCTGAGGGTTTGCCGCATTGTCGGAGGGTCAGTGCTGAGGGAGTGCCGCACTGTCGGAGGGTCAGTGCTGAGGGAGTGCCGCACTGTTGGTGGGTCAGTGCTGAGGGATTCCTGCACTGTCGGAGAGACAGTGCTGAGGGAGTGCTGCACCTTCGGAGGGTCGGTGCTGAGGGAGTGCCGCAGTGTTGGAGGGTCAGTGCTGAGGGAGTGCCGCACTGTTGGTGGGTCAGTGCTGAGGGTGGGCCGCACTGTCGGAGGGTCAGTGCTGAGGGAGTGTTGCACTGTTGGAGGGTCAGTGCTGAGGGAGCGCCGCACTGTCGGAGGGTCAGTGCTGAGGGAGTGTTGCACTGTTGGAGGGTCAGTGCTGAGGGAGCGCCGCACTGTCGGAGGGTCAGTGGTGAGGGAATGCCGCACTGTCGGAGTGTCAGTGCTGAGGGATGCCGCACTGTCGGAATGTCGGTGCTGAGGGAGTGCCGCAATGTCGGAGTGTCAGTGCTGAGGGTGCGCCGCACTGTGGGAGGGTCAGTGCTGAGGGAGTGCCGCACTGTCGGAGGGTCAGTGCTGAGGGAGCGCCGCACTGTCGGAGAGTCAGTGCTGAGGGAGTGCCGCACTGTCGGAGCGTCAGTGCTGAGCGAGTGGTACACTGTCAGAAGGTCAGTGCTGAGGGAGTGTTGCACTGTCGGAGGGTCAGTGCCGAGGGAGGGCCGCACTGTCAGAGGGTTAGTGCCGAGGGAGGGCCGCACTGTCGGAGAGTCAGTGCTGAGGGAGTGCCGCACTGTTGGAGGGTCAGTGCATGGGTGTGCTGCACTGTCGGAGGGTCAGTTCTGAGGGAGTGGGCACTGTCAGAGATTCAGTGCTGAGGGAGCTGGCAGTCGGAGGGTCAGTGCTGAGGGAGTGCCGCACTGTCAGAGGGTCAGTGCTGAGGCAGGGCCGCACTGTCGGTGGGTCAGAGCTGAGGAAGTGCCGCACTGTCGGAGGATCAGTGCTGAGGGAGTGCCGCACTGTCAGAGGGTCAGTGCCGAAGGAGGGCCACACTGTCGGAGGGTTAGTGCTGAGGGAGCGCCGCACTGTCGGAGGGTCAGTTCTGAGGGAGTGCTGCAAGGTCAGAGGGTTAGTGCTGAGGGAGTGCCGCACTTTCGGAGGGTCAGTGCTGAGGGAGCGCCGCACTGTCGGAGGGTCAGTGCTAAGTGTGTGCCGCACTATCAGAGGGTCAGTGCTGAGGGATGCCGCACTGTCGGAGGGTCAGCGCTGAGGGAGTGCCGCACTGTCGGAGGGTCAGTGCTGAGGGAGTGCCACACTGTCGGAGGCTACGTGCTGAGGGAGTGCCGCACTGTCGGAGTGTCAGTGCTGAGGGATGCCGCACTGTCGGAATGTCGGTGCTGAGAGAGTGCCGCACTGTCGGAGGGTCAGTGCTGAGGGTGCGCCGCACTGTGGGAGGGTCAGTGCTGAGGGAGTGCCGCACTGTCGGAGGGTCAGTGCTGAGGGTGAGCCGCACTGTCGGAGGGTCAGTGCTGAGGGAGTGCCGCACTGTGGGAGGGTCAGGGGTGAGGGAGTGCCGCACTGTTGGAGGGTCAGTGCTGAGGGTGTGCCGCACTGTCGGAGGGTCAGTGCTGAGGGAGTGCCGCACTGTGGGAGGGTCAGGGGTGAGGGAGTGCCGCACTGTTGGAGGGTCAGTGCTGAGGGAGTGCTGCACTGTCGGAGGGTCAGTGCTGAGGGAGTGCCGCACTGTCGGAGGGTCAGTGCTGAGTGAGTGCCGCACTGTCGGAGGGTCAGTGCTGAGGGAGTGCCGCACTGTCAGAGGATCGGTGCTGAGGGAGCGCCGCACTGTCAGAGGGTCAGTGCTGAGTGAGGCCAGCACTGTCAGAGCTCAGTGCTGAGGGAGCGCCGCACTGTCGGAGGGTCAGTGCTGACGGGGCGCCGCACTGTCATTGGGTCAGTGCTGAGGGAGTGCCGCATTGTTGGATGGTCAGTGCTGAGAGAGTGCCTCACTGTCAGAGCGTCAGTGCTTAGGGAGCGCCGCACTGTCAGAGGGTCAGTGCTGAGTGAGACCCGCACTGTCAGAGGGTCAGTGCTGAGGGAGCGCCGCACTGTCGGAGGGTCAGTGCTGAGGGAGTGCCGCACTGTCGGAGGGTCAGTGCTGAGGGAGTGCCGCACTGTCAGAGGGTCAGTGCTGAGGGATGCCGCACTGTCGGAGGGTCGGTGCTGAGCGAGCGGGCAGTCAGTGGGTCAGTGCTGTGAGAGTGCCACACTGTCGGAGGATCAGTGCTGAGGGAGTGCCACACTGTCGGAGGGTCAGTGCTGAGAGAGTGCGGCACTGTCAGAGGGTCAGTGCTGAGGGAGTGCCGCACTGTCGGAGTGTCAGTGCTGAGGGAGTGCCGCACTGTCGGAGGGTCAGTGCTGAGAGAGTGTCCGCACTGTCGGAGGGTCAGTGCTGAGGGAGTGTCGCACTGTCGGAGGGTCAGTGCTGAGGGAGTGCCGCACTGTCGGAGGGTCAGTGCTGAGGGAGTGATACACAGTCGGAGTGTCAGTGCTGAGGGAGTGTTGCACTGTCGGAGGGTCAGTGCTGAGGGAGTGCCGCACTGTTGGAGGGTCAGTGCTGAGAGAGTGCGGCACTGTCAGAGGGTCAGTGCTGAGGGAGTGCCGCACTGTCGGAGTGTCAGTGCTGAGGGAGTGCCGCACTGTCGGAGGGCCAGTGCTGAGAGAGTGTCCGCACTGTCGGAGGGTCAGTGCTGAGGGAGTGCCGCACTGTCGGAGGTTCAGTGCTGAGGGAGTGCCGCACTGTCAGAGGATCGGTGCTGAGGGAGCGCCGCACTGTCAGAGGGTCAGGGCTGAGTGAGGCCAGCACTGTCAGAGGGTCAGTGCTGAGGGAGCGCCGCACTGTCGGAGGGTCAGTGCTGACGGGGCGCCGCACTGTCATTGGGTCAGTGCTGAGAGAGTGCCTCACTGTCAGAGCTTCAGTGCTGAGGGAGTGCAGCACTGTTAGAGGGTCAGTCCTGAGGCAGGGCCGCACTGTCGGTGGGTCAGAGCTGAGGAAGTGCCGCACTGTCGGAGGGTCAGTGCTGAGGGAGTGATACACTGTCAGAAGGTCAGTGCTGAGGGAGTGTTGCACTGTCGGAGGGTCAGTTCTGAGGGAGTGCCACACTGTTCAAGGGTCAGTGCTGAGGGAGTGCCGCACTGTTGGAGGGTCAGTGCCGAGGGAGGGCCGCACTGTCAGAGGGTCAGTGCTGAGGGAGTGCTGCACTGTCGGAGGGTCAGTGCTGAGGTAGTGCCGCACCGTTGGAGGGTCAGTGGTGAGGGAGTGCTGCAGTGTCGGAGGGTCAGTGCTGAGGGAGTGCCGCACTGTCGGAGGGTCAGTGCTGAGACTGTGTCCGCACCGTTGGAGGGTCAGTGGTGAGGGAGTGCTGCCCTGTCGGAGTGCCAGTGCTGAGGGACTGCCGCACTGTCAGAGGGTCAGTGCTGAGGGATTGTTGGACTGTCGGAAGTTCAGCGCTGTGGAAACACCGCACTTTCGGAGGGTCAGTGCTGAGGGAGTGCCTCACTGTCGGAGGGTCAGTGCTGAGGGAGTGCTGCACTATCGGAGGGTCAGTTCTGAGGGAGTGCTGCACTGTCGGAGGGTCAGTGCTGAGGGAGTGGCGCACTGTCGGAGGGTCAGTGCTGAGGGAGCGCCGCACTGTCGGAGAGTCAGTGCTGAGGGAGTGCCGCACTGTCGGAGGGTCAGTGCTGAGGGAGTGTGGCACTGTCGGAGGGTCAGTACTGAGGGAGTGCCACACTGTCGGAGGGTCAGTGATGAGGGAGTGCCACACTGTCAGAGGGTCAGTGCCGAGGGAGGGCCGCACTGTCAGAGGGTCAGTGCCGAGGGAGGGCCGTACTGTCGGAGGGTCAGTGCTGAGGGAGCGCCTCACTGTCAGAGGGTCAGTGCTGAGGGAGTGCCGCACTGTTGGAGGGTCAGTGCTGAGGGAGTGCCGCACTGTCGGAGGGTCAGTTCTGAGGGAGTGGGCACTGTCAGAGAGTCAGTGCTGAGGGAGCTGGCAGTCGGAGGGTCAGTGCTGAGGGAGTGCCGCACTGTCAGAGGGTCAGTGCTGAGGCAGGGCCGCACTGTCGGTGGGTCAGAGCTGAGGAAGTGCCGCACTGTCGGAGGATCAGTGCTGAGGGAGGGCCGCATTGTCAGAGGGTCAGTGCTGAGGGAGTGCTGCAGTGTCGGTGGGTCAGTTCTGAGGGAGTGGGCACTGTCAGAGAGTCAGTGCCGAGAGAGCTGGCAGTCGGAGGGTCAGTGCTGAGGGAGTGGGGCACTGTCGGACGGTCAGTGCTGAGGGAGTGCCGCACTGTCGGAGGGTCAGTGCTGAGGGAGCGCCGCACTGTCGGAGGGTCAGTGCCGAGGGAGGGCCGCACTGTCAGAGGGTTAGTGCCGAGGGAGGGCCGCACTGTCAGAGGGTTAGTGCTGAGGGAGTGCCGCACTGTTGGAGGGTCAGTTCATGGGTGTGCTGCACTGTCGGAGGGTCCGTTCTGAGGGAGTGGGCACTGTCAGAGATTCAGTGCTGAGGGAGCTGGCAGTCGGAGGGTCAGTGCTGAGGGAGTGCCGCACTGTCAGAGGGTCAGTGCTGAGGCAGGGCCGCACTGTCGGTGGGTGAGAGCTGAGGAAGTGCCGCACTGTCGGAGGATCAGTGCTGAGGGAGTGCCGCACTGTCAGAGGGTCAGTGCCGAAGGAGGGCCACACTGTCGGAGGGTTAGTGCTGAGGGAGCGCCGCACTGTCGGAGGGTCAGTTCTGAGGGAGTGCTGCAAGGTCAGAGGGTTAGTGCTGAGGGAGTGCCGCACTTTCGGAGGGTCAGTGCTGAGGGAGCGCCGCACTGTCGGAGGGTCAGTGCTAAGTGTGTGCCGCACTATCAGAGGGTCAGTGCTGAGGGATGCTGCACTGTCGGAGGGTCAGCGCTGAGGGAGTGCCGCACTGTCGGAGGGTCAGAGCTGAGGGAGTGCCACACTGTCGGAGGCTACGTGCTGAGGGAGTGCCGCACTGTCGGAGTGTCAGTGCTGAGGGATGCCGCACTGTCGGAATGTCGGTGCTGAGGGAGTGCCGCACTGTCGGAGGGTCAGTGCTGAGGGTGCGCCGCACTGTGGGAGGGTCAGTGCTGAGGGAGTGCCGCACTGTCGGAGGGTCAGTGCTGAGGGTGAGCCGCACTGTCGGAGGGTCAGTGCTGAGGGAGTGCCGCACTGTGGGAGGGTCAGGGGTGAGGGAGTGCCGCACTGTTGGAGGGTCAGTGCTGAGGGTGTGCCGCACTGTCGGAGGGTCAGTGCTGAGGGAGTGCCGCACTGTGGGAGGGTCAGGGGTGAGGGAGTGCCGCACTGTTGGAGGGTCAGTGCTGAGGGAGTGCTGCACTGTCGGAGGGTCAGTGCTGAGGGAGTGCCGCACTGTCGGAGGGTCAGTGCTGACTGAGTGCCGCACTGTCGGAGGGTCAGTGCTGAGGGAGTGCCGCACTGTCAGAGGATCGGTGCTGAGGGAGCGCCGCACTGTCAGAGGGTCAGTGCTGACTGAGTGCCGCACTATCGGAGGGTCAGTGCTGAGGGAGTGCCGCACTGTCAGAGGGTCAGTGCTGAGGGAGCGCCGCACTGTCGGAGGGTCAGTGCTGAGGGAGTGCCGCACTGTCGGAGGGTCAGTGCTGAGGGAGTGCCGCACTGTCAGAGGATCGGTGCTGAGGGAGCGCCGCACTGTCAGAGGGTCAGTGCTGAGTGAGGCCAGCACTGTCAGAGGGTCAGTGCTGAGGGAGCGCCGCACTGTCGGAGGGTCAGTGCTGAGGGAGTGCCGCATTGTTGGATGGTCAGTGCTGAGAGAGTGCCTCACTGTCAGAGCGTCAGTGCTGAGGGAGCGCCGCACTGTCAGAGGGTCAGTGCTGAGTGAGACCCGCACTGTCAGAGGGTCAGTGCTGAGGGAGCGCCGCACTGTCGGAGGGTCAGTGCTGAGGGAGTGCCGCACTGTCGGAGGGTCAGTGCTGAGGGAGTGCCGCACTGTCAGAGGGTCAGTGCTGAGGGAGTGCTGCAGTGTCGGTGTGTCAGAGCTGAGGAAGTGCCGCACTGTTGGAGGGTCAGTGCTGAGGGAGAACCGCACTGTCAGAGGGTCAGTGCTGAGGGATGCCGCACTGTCGGAGGGTCGGTGCTGAGCGAGCGGGCAGTCAGTGGGTCAGTGCTGTGAGAGTGCCACACTGTCGGAGGATCAGTGCTGAGGGAGTGCCACACTGTCGGAGGGTCAGTGCTGAGGGAGTGCCGCACTGTCGGAGGGTCAGTGCTGAGAGAGTGTCCGCACTGTCGGAGGGTCAGTGCTGAGGGAGTGTCGCACTGTCGGAGGGTCAGTGCTGAGGGAGTGCCGCACTGTCGGAGGGTCAGTGCTGAGGGAGTGATACACAGTCGGAGTGTCAGTGCTGAGGGAGTGTTGCACTGTCGGAGGGTCAGTGCTGAGGGAGTGCCGCACTGTTGGAGGGTCAGTGCTGAGAGAGTGCGGCACTGTCAGATGGTCAGTGCTGAGGGAGTGCCGCACTGTCGGAGTGTCAGTGCTGAGGGAGTGCCGCACTGTCGGAGGGTCAGTGCTGAGAGAGTGTCCGCACTGTCGGAGGGTCAGTGCTGAGGGAGTGTCGCACTGTCGGAGGGTCAGTGCTGAGGGAGTGCCGCACTGTCAGAGGATCGGTGCTGAGGGAGCGCCGCACTGTCAGAGGGTCAGTGCTGAGTGAGGCCAGCACTGTCAGAGGGTCAGTGCTGAGGGAGCGCCGCACTGTCGGAGGGTCAGTGCTGACGGGGCGCCGCACTGTCATTGGGTCAGTGCTGAGGGAGTGCCGCACTGTCGGAGGGTCAGTGCTGAGAGAGTGTCCGCACTGTCGGAGGGTCTGTTCTGAGGGAGTGTCGCACTGTCAGAGATTCAGTGCTGAGGGAGCTGGCAGTCGGAGGGTCAGTGCTGAGGGAGTGCCGCACTGTCAGAGGGTCAGTGCTGAGGCAGGGCCGCACTGTCGGTGGGTCAGAGCTGAGGAAGTGCCGCACTGTCGGAGGATCAGTGCTGAGGGAGTGCCACACTGTCGGAGGGTTAGTGCTGAGGGAGCGCCGCACTGTCAGAGGGTCAGTGCCGAAGGAGGGCCACACTGTCGGAGGGTTAGTGCTGAGGGAGCGCCGCACTGTCGGAGGGTCAGTTCTGAGGGAGTGCTGCAAGGTCAGAGGGTTAGTGCTGAGGGAGTGCCGCACTTTCGGAGGGTCAGTGCTGAGGGAGCGCCGCACTGTCGGAGGGTCAGTGCTAAGTGTGTGCCGCACTATCAGAGGGTCAGTGCTGAGGGATGCTGCACTGTCGGAGGGTCAGCGCTGAGGGAGTGCCGCACTGTCGGAGGGTCAGAGCTGAGGGAGTGCCACACTGTCGGAGGCTACGTGCTGAGGGAGTGCCGCACTGTCGGAGTGTCAGTGCTGAGGGATGCCGCACTGTCGGAATGTCGGTGCTGAGGGAGTGCCGCACTGTCGGAGGGTCAGTGCTGAGGGTGCGCCGCACTGTGGGAGGGTCAGTGCTGAGGGAGTGCCGCACTGTCGGAGGGTCAGTGCTGAGGGTGAGCCGCACTGTCGGAGGGTCAGTGCTGAGGGAGTGCCGCACTGTGGGAGGGTCAGGGGTGAGGGAGTGCCGCACTGTTGGAGGGTCAGTGCTGAGGGTGTGCCGCACTGTCGGAGGGTCAGTGCTGAGGGAGTGCCGCACTGTGGGAGGGTCAGGGGTGAGGGAGTGCCTCACTGTTGGAGGGTCAGTGCTGAGGGAGTGCTGCACTGTCGGAGGGTCAGTGCTGAGGGAGTGCCGCACTGTCGGAGGGTCAGTGCTGACTGAGTGCCGCACTGTCGGAGGGTCAGTGCTGAGGGAGTGCCGCACTGTCAGAGGATCGGTGCTGAGGGAGCGCCGCACTGTCAGAGGGTCAGTGCTGAGTGAGGCCAGCACTGTCAGAGGGTCAGTGCTGAGGGAGCGCCGCACTGTCGGAGGGTCAGTGCTGACGGGGCGCCGCACTGTCATTGGGTCAGTGCTGAGGGAGTGCCGCATTGTTGGATGGTCAGTGCTGAGAGAGTGCCTCACTGTCAGAGCGTCAGTGCTGAGGGAGCGCCGCACTGTCAGAGGGTCAGTGCTGAGTGAGACCCGCACTGTCAGAGGGTCAGTGCTGAGGGAGCGCCGCACTGTCGGAGGGTCAGTGCTGAGGGAGTGCCGCACTGTCGGAGGGTCAGTGCTGAGGGAGTGCCGCACTGTCAGAGGGTCAGTGCTGAGGGAGTGCTGCAGTGTCGGTGTGTCAGAGCTGAGGAAGTGCCGCACTGTTGGAGGGTCAGTGCTGAGGGAGAGCCGCACTGTCAGAGGGTCAGTGCTGAGGGATGCCGCACTGTCGGAGGGTCGGTGCTGTGCGAGCGGGCAGTCAGTGGGTCAGTGCTGTGAGAGTGCCACACTGTCGGAGGATCAGTGCTGAGGGAGTGCCACACTGTCGGAGGGTCAGTGCTGAGGGAGTGCCGCACTGTCGGAGGGTCAGTGCTGAGAGAGTGTCCGCACTGTCGGAGGGTCAGTGCTGAGGGAGTGTCGCACTGTCGGAGGGTCAGTGCTGAGGGAGTGCCGCACTGTCGGAGGGTCAGTGCTGAGGGAGTGATACACAGTCGGAGTGTCAGTGCTGAGGGAGTGTTGCACTGTCGGAGGGTCAGTGCTGAGGGAGTGCCGCACTGTTGGAGGGTCAGTGCTGAGAGAGTGCGGCACTGTCAGATGGTCAGTGCTGAGGGAGTGCCGCACTGTCGGAGTGTCAGTGCTGAGGGAGTGCCGCACTGTCGGAGGGTCAGTGCTGAGAGAGTGTCCGCACTGTCGGAGGGTCAGTGCTGAGGGAGTGTCGCACTGTCGGAGGGTCAGTGCTGAGGGAGTGCCGCACTGTCAGAGGATCGGTGCTGAGGGAGCACCGCACTGTCGGAGGGTCTGTGCTGACGGGGCGCCGCACTGTCATTGGGTCAGTGCTGACGGAGTGCCGCACTGTCGGAGGGTCAGTGCTGAGAGAGTGTCCGCACTGTCGGAGGGTCAGTGCTGAGGGAGTGTCGCACTGTCGGAGGGTCAGTGCGGAGGGAGTGCCGCACTGTCAGAGGGTCAGTCCTGAGGCAGGGCCGCACTGTCGGTGGGTCAGAGCTGAGGATGTGCCGCACTGTCGGAGGATCAGTGCTGAGGGAGTGCCGCACTGTCAGAGGGTCAGTGCTGAGGGAGTGCTGCAGTGTCGGTGTGTCAGAGCTGAGGAAGTGCCGCACTGTTGGAGGGTCAGTGCTGAGGGAGAGCCGCACTGTCAGAGGGTCAGTGCTGAGGGATGCCGCACTGTCGGAGGGTCGGTGCAGAGGGAGCGGGCAGTCAGTGGGTCAGTGCTGTGAGAGTGCCACACTGTCGGAGGATCAGTGCTGAGGGAGTGCCACACTGTCGGAGAGTCAGTGCTGAGAGAGTGCGGCACTGTCAGAGGGTCAGTGCTGAGGGAGTGCCGCACTGTCGGAGTGTCAGTGCTGAGGGAGTGCCGCACTGTCGGAGGGTCAGTGCTGAGAGAGTGTCCGCACTGTCGGAGGGTCAGTGCTGAGGGAGTGTCGCACTGTCGGAGGGTCAGTGCTGAGGGAGTGCCGCACTGTCGGAGGGTCAGTGCTGAGGGAGTGATACACAGTCGGAGTGTCAGTGCTGAGAGAGTGCGGCACTGTCAGAGGGTCAGTGCTGAGGGAGTGCCGCACTGTCGGAGTGTCAGTGCTGAGGGAGTGTCGCACTGTCGGAGGGTCAGTGCTGAGAGAGTGCGGCACTGTCAGAGGGTCAGTGCTGAGGGAGTGCCGCACTGTCGGAGTGTCAGTGCTGAGGGAGTGCCGCACTGTCGGAGGGTCAGTGCTGAGGGAGCGCCGCACTGTCGGAGGGTCAGTGCTGAGGGAGTGCCGCACTGTCAGAGGGTCAGTGCTGAGGGAGGGACGCACTGTCAGAGGGTCAGTGCCGAAGGAGGGCCACACTGTCGGAGGGTTAGTGCTGACGGAGCGCCGCACTGTCGGTGGGTCAGTGCTGAGGGAGTGCCACACTGTTAGAGGGTCAGTGCTGAGGTAGTGCCGCACTGTCGGAGGGTCAGTGCTGAGGGAGTGCCGCACTGTCGGAGGGTCAGTGCTGAGTGAGTGCCGCACTGTCGGAGGGTCAGTGCTGAGGGATGCCGCACTGTCGGAGGGTCAGTGCTGAGGGAGTGCCGGACTGTCGGAGGGTCAGTGCTGAGTGAGTGCCGCACTGTCAGAGGGTCAGTGCTGAGGGATGCCGCACTGTCGGAGGGTCAGCGCTGAGGGAGTGCTGCACTGTCGGTGGGTCAGTGCTGAGGAATTGCTGCACTGTCGGAGGGTCAGTGCTGAGGGAGCGCCGCACTGTCGGAGGGTCAGTGCTGAGTGAGTGCCGCACTGTCAGAGGGTCAGTGCTGAGGGTTGCCGCACTGTCGGAGGGTCAGCGCTGAGGGAGTGCCGCACTGTCGGAGGGTCAGTGCTGAGGGAGTGCCACACTGTCGGAGCGTCAGTGCTGAGGGAGTGCCGCACTGTCGGAGTGTCAGTGCTGAGGGATGCCGCACTGTCGGAATGTCGGTGCTGAGGGAGTGCCGCACTGTCGGAGGGTCAGTGCTGAGGGAGTGCCGCACTGTCGGAGGGTCAGTGCTGAGGGAGTGCCGCACTGTCGGAGGGTCAGTGCTAAGGGAGTGCCGCACTGTGGGAGGGTCAGTGCTGAGGGAGTGCCGCACTGTCAGAGGGTCAGTGCTGAGGGAGTGCCGCACTGTCGGAGGGTCAGTGCTGAGGGAGCGCCGCACTGTCAGAGGGTCAGTGCTGAGTGAGACCCGCACTGTCAGAGGGTCAGTGCTGAGGGAGCGCCGCACTGTCGGAGGGTCAATGCTGAGGGAGTGTCGCACTGTCGG
This sequence comes from Chiloscyllium plagiosum, assembly GCF_037043375.1. Lineage (NCBI taxonomy): Eukaryota > Metazoa > Chordata > Chondrichthyes > Orectolobiformes > Hemiscylliidae > Chiloscyllium > Chiloscyllium plagiosum. The sequence continues at coordinate 27,309,511 of NW_028270176.1, read as the reverse complement.
AGGGTCAGTGCTGAGGGAGTGGGCACTGTCAGACAGTCAGCGCTGAGGGAGTGCCGCACTGTCACAGGGTCGGTGCTGAGGGAGCGCCGCACTGTCAGAGGGTCAGTGCTGAGTGAGACCCGCACTGTCAGAGGGTCAGTGCTGAGGGAGCGCCGCACTGTCGGAGGGTCAGTGCTGAGGGAGTGCCGCACTGTGGGAGGGTCAGTGCTGAGTGAGTGCCGCACTGTCGGAGGGTCAGTGCTGAGGGAGTGCCGCACTGTCGGAGGGTCAGTGCTGAGGGATGCCGCACTGTCGGAGGGTCAGTGCTGAGGGAGTGATACACTGTCAGAAGTTCAGTGCTGATGGAGCGCCGCACTGTCGGAGGGTCAGTGCTGAGTGAGTGCCGCACTGTCGGAGGGTCAGTGCTGAGGGAGTGCCGCACTGTCGTAGGGTCAGTGCTGAGGGAGTGCCGCACTGTCGGAGGGTCATTGCTGAGGGAGTGTCGCACTGTCGGAGGGTCAGTGCTGAGGGAGTGATACACTGTCAGAAGGTCAGTGCTGATGGAACGCCGCACTGTCGGAAGGTCAATGCTGAGGGAGTGTCGCACTGTCGGAGGGTCAGTGCTGAGGGAGTGATACACTGTCAGAAGGTCAGTGATAATGGAGCGCCGCAATATCGGAGGGTCAGTGCTGAGGGAGTGGGCACTGTCAGAGAGTCAGTGCTGAGGGAGTGTTGCACTGTCGGAGGGTCTGTTCTGAGGGAGTGAGCACTGTCAGAGAGTCAGTGCTGAGGGACCTGGCAGTCGGAGGGTCAGTGCAGAGGGAGCGCCGCACTGTCACAGGGTCAGTGCTGAGGGAGCGCCGCACTGTCAGAGGGTCTGTTCTGAGGGAGTGCCAACTGTCGGAGGGTCAGTGCTGAGGGAGTGCCGCACTGTCGGAGGGTCAGTGCTGAGGGAGTGCCGCACCGTCGGAGGGTCAGTGATGAGGGAGTGGGCACTGTCAGAGAGTCAGTACTGAGGGAGCGGGCAGTCAGACGGTCAGTGCTGAGGGAGCTGGCAGTCAGAGGGTCAGTGCTGAGAGAGTGCCACACTGTTGTAGGGTCGGCGCTGAGGGAGTGTCGCACTGTCGGAGGGTCAGTGCTGAGGGAGTGCCGCACTGTCGGAGGGTCAGTGCTGAGGGAGTGCCGCACTGTCGGAGGGTCAGTGCTGAGGGAGCGGGCACTGTCGGAGGGTCAGTGCTGAGGGAGTGCCGCACTGTCGGAGTGTCAGTGCTGAGGGAGTGCCGCACTGTCGTAGGATCGGTGCTGAGGAAGTGCCGCACTGTTGGAGGGTCAGTGCTGAGGGATTGCCTCAGTGTCGGAGGATCAGTGCTGAGGGAGTGCCGCACTGTTGGAGGGTCAGTGCTGAGGGATTGCCTCACTGTCGGAGGGTCAGTGCTGAGGGAGTGGGCACTGTCGGAGGGTCAGTGCTGAGGGAGTGCCGCACTGTCGGAGGGTCAGTGCTGAGGGAGTACCGCGCTGTCAGAGGGTTTGTGCTGAGGGAGTGCCGCACTGTCGGAGTGTCGGTGCTGAGGGAGTGCCGCACTGTCAGAGGGTCAGTGCTGAGGGAGTGCCGCACTGTCGGAATGTCGGTGCTGAGGGAGTGCCGCACTGTCGGAGGGTCAGTGCTGAGGGAGTGCCGCACTGTCGGAGGGTCAGTGCTGAGGGAGTTCCGCACTGTCGGAGGGTCAGTGCTGAGGGAGTGCCGCACTGTCGGAGGGTCAGTGCTGAGGGAGCGGGCACTGTCGGAGGGTCAGTGCTGAGGGAGTGCCGCACTGTCGGAGGGTCAGTGCTGAGGGATGCCGCACTGTCGGAGGGTCAGTGCTGAGGGAGCGCCGCGCTGTCAGAGGGTCAGTGCTGAGGGAGTGCCGCACTGTCGGAGTGTCGGTGCTGAGGGAGTGCCGCACTGTCAGAGGGTCAGTGCTGAGGGAGTGCCGCACTGTCGGAATGTCGGTGCTGAGGGAGTGCCGCACTGTCGGAGGGTCAGTGCTGAGGGAGTGCCGCACTGTCGGAGGGTCAGTGCTGAGGGAGTTCCGCACTGTCGGAGGGTCAGTGCTGAGGGAGTGCCGCACTGTCGGAGGGTCAGTGCTGAGGGAGCGGGCACTGTCGGAGGGTCAGTGCTGAGGGAGTGCCGCACTGTCGGAGTGTCAGTGCTGAGGGAGTGCCGCACTGTCGTAGGATCGGTGCTGAGGAAGTGCCACACTGTTGGAGGGTCAGTGCTGAGGGATTGCCTCAGTGTCGGAGGGTCTGTGCTGAGTGAACACCGCACTGTCGGAGGGTCAGTGCAGAGGGAGTGCCACACTGTCAGAGGGTCAGTGCTGAGGGAGTGCCGCACTGTGGGAGAATCAGTGCTGAGGGAGTGCCGCACTGTCGGAGTGTCAGTGCTGAGGGAACGCCGCACTGTCGGAGGGTCAGTGTTGAAGGAGCGCCGCACTGTCGGAGGGTCAGTGCTGAGAGAGTGCCGCACTGTTGGAGGGTCAGTGCTGAGGGAGCGCTGCACTGTCGGAGGATCAGTACTGAGGGAGTGCCGGACTGTCGGAGGGTCAGTGCTGAGGGAACGCCGCACTGTTGGAGGGTCAGTGTAGAGTGAGCGCCGCACTGTCGGAATGTCGGTGCTGAGGGAGTGCCGCACTGTCTGAGGGTCAGTGCTGAGGGAGTGCTGCACTGTCGGAGGGTCAGTACTGAGGGAGTGCCGCACTGTCTGAGGGTCAGTGCTGAGGGAGTGCCGCACTGTCGGAGGGTCAGTGTTGAGGGAGTGCTGCACTGTCGGAAGGTCAGTACTGAGGGAGTAGGCACTGTCAGAAGGTCAGTGCCGAGGGAGTGCTGCACTGTCGGAGGGTCAGTGCTGAGGGAGTGCCTCACTGTCGGAGGGTCAGTGCTGAGGGAGTGCCGCACTGTCAGAGAGTCAGTGCTGAGGGAGTGCTGCACTGTCAGAGGGTCAGTGCTGAGGGAGTGCCGCACTGTGGGAGGGTCAGAGTTGAGGGAGCGCTGCACTGTCGTAGGGTTAGTGTTGAGGGAGCGCCGCACTGTCGGAGGGTCAGTGCTGAGGGAGCGCCGCACTGTCGAACGGTCAGTGCTGAGGGAGTGCCGCACTGTCGGAGGGTCAGTGCTGAGTGAGTGCCGCACTGTCGGAGGATCAGTGCTGAGGGAGTGCCGGACTGTCGGAGGGTCATTGCTGAGGGATTGCCGCACTGTCGGAGGGTCAGTGCTGAGGGAGTGCTGCACTGTCGGAGGGTCAGTACTGAGGGAGTGCCGCACTGTCGGAGGGTCAGTGCTGAGGGAGTGCTGCACTGTCGGAGGGTCAGTACTGAGAGAGTGCCGCACTGTCGGTGGGTCAGTGCTGAGGGAGCGCCGCACTGTCGGAGGGTCAGTGCTGAGGGAGCGCCGCACTGTGAGAGAGTCAGTGCTGAGGGAGTGCAACACTGTCGCTGGGTCAGTGCTGAGGGAGTGGGCACTGTCAGTGAGTCAGTGCTAAGGGAGCCCTGCACTGTCAGAGGGTCAGTGCTGAGGGAGCGCCGCACTGTCAGAGGGTCAGTGCTGAGGGAGCGCCGCACTGTTGGAGGGTCAGTGCTGAGGGAGCGCCGCACTGTCGGAGGGTCAGTGCTGAGGGAGCGCCGCACTGTCAGAGGGTCAGTGCTGAGGGAGTGCCGCTCTGTCAGAGGGTCAGTGCTGAGGGAGTGCCGCACTGTTGTAGGGTCAGTGCTGAGGGAGTGTCACACTGTCGGAGGGTCAGTGCTGAGGGAGTGTCACACTGTCGGAGGGTCAGTGCTGAGGGAGTGCCACACTGTCGGAGGGTCAGTGCTGAGGGAGTGCCGCACTGTCGGAGGGTCAGTGCTGAGGGAGTGCCGCACTGTCGGAGGGTCAGTGCTGAGGGAGTGACGCACTGTCAGAGAGTCAGTGCTGAGGGAGTGCCTCACTGTCGGAGGGTCAGTGCTGAGGGAGTGCTGCACTGTCAGAGGGTCAGTGCTGAGGGAGTGCCGCACTGTGGGAGGGTCAGTGCTGAGGGAGCGCCGCACTGTCGAAGGGTCAGTGCTGAGGGAGTGCCGCACTGTCGGAGTGTCAGTGTTGAGGGAGCGCCGCACTGTCGGAGGGTCAGTAATGACGGAGTGCTGCACTGTCGGAGGATCAGTGCTGAGGGAGCGCCGCACTGTCGGAGGATCAGTGCTGAGGGAGCGCCGCACTGTCGGAGGGTCAGTGCTGAGGGAGTGCCGGACTGTCGGAGGGTCATTGCTGAGGGATTGCCACACTGTCGGAGGGTCAGTGCTGAGGGAGTGCTGCACTGTCGGAGGGTCAGTACTGAGGGAGTGCCGCACCGTCGGAGGGTCAGTGCTGAGGGAGTGCTGCACTGTCGGAGGGTTAGTACTGAGAGAGTGCCGCACTGTCGGAGGGTCAGTGCTGAGGGAGCGCCGCACTGTCGGAGGGTCAGTGCTGAGGGAGCGCCGCACTATTGGAGGGTCAGTTTTGAGTGAGCGCCGCACTGTCGGAGGGTCAGTGTTGAGGGAGCGCCGCACTGTTGGAGGGTCAGTGCTGAGGGATTGCCGCACTGTCGGAGGGTCAGTGCTGAGGGAGTGCTGCACTGTCAGAGCGTCAGTGCTGAGGGAGTGCTGCACTGTCGGAGGGTCAGTGCTGAGGGAGTGACGCACTGTCAGAGAGTCAGTGCTGAGGGAGTGCCTCACTGTCGGAGGGTCAGTGCTGAGGGAGTGCTGCACTGTCAGAGGGTCAGTGCTGAGGGAGTGCCGCACTGTGGGAGGGTCAGTGTTGAGGGAGCGCTGCACTGTCGTAGGGTTAGTGTTGAGGGAGTGCCGCACTGTCGGAGGATCAGTGCTGAGGGAGCGCCGCACTGTCGGAGGGTCAGTGCTGAGGGAGTGCCGGACTGTCGGAGGGTCATTGCTGAGGGATTGCCACACTGTCGGAGGGTCAGTGCTGAGGGAGTGCTGCACTGTCGGAGGGTCAGTACTGAGGGAGTGCCGCACCGTCGGAGGGTCAGTGCTGAGGGAGTGCTGCACTGTCGGAGGGTTAGTACTGAGAGAGTGCCGCACTGTCGGAGGGTCAGTGCTGAGGGAGCGCCGCACTGTCGGAGGGTCAGTGCTGAGGGAGCGCCGCACTATTGGAGGGTCAGTGTTGAGTGAGCGCCGCACTGTCGGAGGGTCAGTGTTGAGGGAGCGCCGCACTGTTGGAGGGTCAGTGCTGAGGGATTGCCGCACTGTCGGAGGGTCAGTGCTGAGGGAGTGCTGCACTGTCAGAGCGTCAGTGCTGAGGGAGTGCTGCACTGTCGGAGGGTCAGTACTGAGGGAGTGGGCACTGTCAGAGGGTCAGTGCCGAGGGAGTGCTGCACTGTCGGAGGGTCAGTCCTGAGGGAGTGCCTCACTGTCGGAGGGTCAGTGCTGAGGGAGTGCCGCACTGTCAGAGAGTCAGTGCTGAGGGAGTGCCTCACTGTCGGAGGGTCAGTGCTGAGGGAGTGCTGCACTGTCAGAGGGTCAGTGCTGAGGGAGTGCCGCACTGTCGGAGGGTCAGTGCTGAGGGAGCGCCGCACTGTCGGAGGGTCAGTGTTGAGGGAGCGCTGCACTGTTGGAGGGTCAGTGCTGAGGGAGTGCCGCACTGTCGGAGGGTCAGCGCTGAGGGAGTGCCTCACTGTCGGAGGGTCAGTGCTGAGGGAGTGCCGCACTGTCAGAGAGACAGTGCTGAGGGAGTGCCTCACTGTCGGAGGGTCAGTGCTGAGGGTGTGCCGCACTGTCGGAGGGTCAGTGCTGAGGGAGTGCTGCACTGTCGGAGTGTCAGTGCTGAGGGAACGCCGCACTGTCGGAGGGTCAGTGTTGAGGGAGTGCCGCACTGTCGGAGGGTCAGTGCTGAGGGAGTGCCGCACTGTCGGAGGGTCAGTGTTGAGGGAGCGCTGCACTGTCGTAGGGTTAGTGTTGAGGGAGCGCCGCACTGTCGGAGGGTCAGTGTTGAGGGAGTGGACACTGTCGGAGGGTCAGTGCTGAGGGAGCGCCGCACTGTCGAAGGGTCAGTGCTGAGGGAGTGCCGCACTGTCGGAGTGTCAGTGTTGAGGGAGCGCCGCACTGTCGGAGGATCAGTGCTGAGGGAGTGCCTGACTGTCGGAGGGTCATTGCTGAGGGAACGCCGCACTGTCGGAGGGTCAGTGTTGAGTGAGCGCCGCACTGTCGGAGGGTCAGTGTTGAGGCAGCGCCGCACTGTTGGAGGCTCAGTGCTGAGGGATTGCCGCACTGTCGGAGGGTCTTTGCTGAGGGAGTGCTGCACTGTCGGAGGGTCAGTGCTGAGGCAGCGCCGCACTGTTGGAGGCTCAGTGCTGAGGGATTGCCGCACTGTCGGAGGGTCAGTGCTGAGGGAGTGCTGCACTGTCGGAGGGTCAGTACTGAGGGAGTGCCGCACTGTCGGAGGGTCAGTGCTGAGGGAGTGCTGCACTGTCGGAGGGTCAGTGCTGAGGGAGTGCTGCACTGTCGGAGGGTCAGTACTGAGGGAGTGGGCACTGTCGGAGGGTCAGTGCTGAGGGAGCGCCGCACTGTCGGAGGGTCAGTGCTGAGGGAGTGCTGCACTGTCGGAGGGTCAGTGCTGAGGGAGTGCTGCACTGTCGGAGGGTCAGTACTGAGGGAGTGGGCACTGTCGGAGGGTCAGTGCTGTGAGAGTGCCGCACTGTCGGTGGGTCAGTGCTGAGTGACTGCCGCACTGTCGGAGGGTCAGTGCTGAGGGAGCGCCGCACTGTGAGAGAGTCAGTGCTGAGGGAGTGCAACACTGTCGCTGGGTCAGTGCTGAGGGAGTGGGCACTGTCAGTGAGTCAGTGCTAAGGGAGCCCTGCACTGTCAGAGGGTCAGTGCTGAGGGAGCGCCGCACTGTCAGAGGGTCAGTGCTGAGGGAGCGCCGCACTGTCGGAGGGTCAGTGCTGAGGGAGCGCCGCACTGTCGGAGGGTCAGTGCTGAGGGAGCGCCGCACTGTCAGAGGGTCAGTGCTGAGGGAGCGCCGCACTGTCGAAGGGTCAGTGCTGAGGGAGTGCCGCACTGTCGGAGTGTCAGTTTTGAGGGAGCGCCGCACTGTCGGAGGGTCAGTAATGACGGAGTGCTGCACTGTCGGAGGATCAGTGCTGAGGGAGCGCCGCACTGTCGGAGGATCAGTGCTGAGGGAGCGCCGCACTGTCGGAGGGTCAGTGCTGAGGGAGTGCCGGACTGTCGGAGGGTCATTGCTGAGGGATTGCCACACTGTCGGAGGGTCAGTGCTGAGGGAGTGCTGCACTGTCGGAGGGTCAGTACTGAGGGAGTGCCGCACCATCGGAGGGTCAGTGCTGAGGGAGTGCTGCACTGTCGGAGGGTTAGTACTGAGAGAGTGCCGCACTGTCGGAGGGTCAGTGCTGAGGGAGCGCCGCACTGTCGGAGGGTCAGTGCTGAGGGAGCGCCGCACTATTGGAGGGTCAGTGTTGAGTGAGCGCCGCACTGTCGGAGGGTCAGTGTTGAGGGAGCGCCGCACTGTTGGAGGGTCAGTGCTGAGGGATTGCCGCACTGTCGGAGGGTCAGTGCTGAGGGAGTGCTGCACTGTCAGAGCGTCAGTGCTGAGGGAGTGCTGCACTGTCGGAGGGTCAGTACTGAGGGAGTGGGCACTGTCAGAGGGTCAGTGCCGAGGGAGTGCTGCACTGTCGGAGGGTCAGTCCTGAGGGAGTGCCTCACTGTCGGAGGGTCAGTGCTGAGGGAGTGCCGCACTGTCAGAGAGTCAGTGCTGAGGGAGTGCCTCACTGTCGGAGGGTCAGTGCTGAGGGAGTGCTGCACTGTCAGAGGGTCAGTGCTGAGGGAGTGCCGCACTGTCGGAGGGTCAGTGCTGGGGGAGCGCCGCACTGTCGGAGGGTCAGTGTTGAGGGAGCGCTGCACTTTTGGAGGGTCAGTGCTGAGGGAGTGCCGCACTGTCAGAGGGTCAGTGCTGAGGGAGTGCTGCACTGTCGGAGGGTCAGTACTGAGGGAGTGGGCACTGTCAGAGGGTCAGTGCCGAGGAAGTGCCGCACTGTCGGAGGGTCAGCGCTGAGGGAGTGCCTCACTGTCGGAGGGTCAGTGCTGAGGGAGTGCCGCACTGTCAGAGAGACAGTGCTGAGGGAGTGCCTCACTGTCGGAGGGTCAGTGCTGAGGGTGTGCCGCACTGTCGGAGGGTCAGTGCTGAGGGAGTGCTGCACTGTCGGAGTGTCAGTGCTGAGGGAACGCCGCACTGTCGGAGGGTCAGTGTTGAGGGAGCGCCGCACTGTCGGAGGGTCAGTGCTGAGAGAGTGCCGCACTGTTGGAGGGTCAGTGCTGAGGGAGTGCTGCACTGTCGGAGGGTCAGTGCTGAGGGAGTGCCGCACTGTCGGAGGGTCAGTGCTGAGGGAGTGCCGCACTGTCGGAGGGTCAGTGTTGAGGGAGCGCTGCACTGTCGTAGGGTTAGTGTTGAGGGAGCGCCGCACTGTCGGAGGGTCAGTGTTGAGGGAGTGGACACTGTCGGAGGGTCAGTGCTGAGGGAGCGCCGCACTGTCGAAGGGTCAGTGCTGAGGGAGTGCCGCACTGTCGGAGTGTCAGTGTTGAGGGAGCGCCGCACTGTCGGAGGATCAGTGCTGAGGGAGTGCCTGACTGTCGGAGGGTCATTGCTGAGGGAACGCCGCACTGTCGGAGGGTCAGTGTTGAGTGAGCGCCGCACTGTCGGAGGGTCAGTGTTGAGGCAGCGCCGCACTGTTGGAGGCTCAGTGCTGAGGGATTGCCGCACTGTCGGAGGGTCAGTGCTGAGGGAGTGCTGCACTGTCGGAGGGTCAGTGCTGAGGGAGTGCTGCACTGTCGGAGGGTCAGTACTGAGGGAGTGCCGCACTGTCGGAGGGTCAGTGCTGAGGGAGTGCTGCACTGTCGGAGGGTCAGTGCTGAGGGAGTGCTGCAGTGTCGGAGGGTCAGTACTGAGGGAGTGGGCACTGTCGGAGGGTCAGTGCTGAGGGAGTGCTGCACTGTCGGAGGGTCAGTGCTGAGGGAGTGCTGCACTGTCGGAGGGTCAGTACTGAGGGAGTGGGCACTGTCAGAGGGTCAGTGCTGTGAGAGTGCCGCACTGTCGGTGGGTCAGTGCTGAGTGAGTGCCGCACTGTCGGTGGGTCAGTGCTGTGAGAGTGCCGCACTGTCGGAGGGTCAGTGCTGAGGGAACGCCGCACTGTCGGAGGGCCAGTGCTGAGGGAGTGGGCACTGTCGGAGGGTCAGTGCTGAGGGATTGCCGCACTGTCGGAGGGCCAGTGCTGAGGGAGTGGGCACTGTCGGTGGGTCAGTGCTGTGAGCGTGCCGCACTGTCGGAGGGCCAGTGCTGAGGGAGTGGGCACTGTCGGAGGGTCAGTGCTGAGGGAACGCCGCACTGTCGGAGGGCCAGTGCTGAGGGAGTGGGCACTGTCGGTGGGTCAGTGCTGTGAGAGTGCCGCACTGTCGGAGGGTCAGTGCTGAGGGATTGCCGCACTGTCGGAGGGTCAGTGCTGAGGGAGTGGGCAATGTCGGAGGGTCAATGCTGAGGGAGTGCCGCACTGTCGGAGGGTCAGTGCTGAGGGAGTGCTGCACTGTCGGAGGGTCAGTGCTGAGGGAGTGGGCAATGTCGGAGGGTCAATGCTGAGGGAGTGCCACACAAGAACATATGAACTCGGAGCAGGAGTAAGCCATCTGACCCTCCAGCCTGCTCTGCACTTCACTAGGATCGTGGCTGATCTTTCTGGGACCTCAGCTTCTCTTACCCGCCTGCTCACTGTAACCCTTCATTCATGCACTGTTCAAAAAATATCTACCTTCGCTTTAAAAACGTTTATGGACATAACATCAGCTACTTCCCTGGACAGGGAATTCCACAGATTCACAACCCGCTGGGTGAAGAAGTTCCTTGTCCATTCAGTCGGAAACCTGCTCCCTCTAGTCTCGAGGCCATTCCCTCCTGTGCTAGTTTCACCCGCCCGTGGAAACATCCTCTTTGCTTCTATCTTAGCCATTCCCTTCATAATTTTATATGTTTCTTTTAGATTCCCCCTCATTCTTCTGACTTCCAATGAATATAATCCCAGTTTACTCAGTTTCTCCTCGTAAGCCAACCCCCTCAACTCCAGAACCAACCTAGTGACCCTTCTCTGTCTACCCCCTCCAGTGACAGTACATCCTTTCTCAGGTGAGGAGACCATACCTGCCCACAGTCCTCCAGGTGTGGCCTCTGCGGCACCCTGTACAGCTGCAACACAACCTCCCTATTTTTAAACTCAATCCCTTTCGTAATGAAGGACAAAATTCCATTTGCCTTCCTAATTGGCTGTTGGACCTGCAGACCAACCTTCGGTGATTCATGCGCAAAGACATCCAGGTCCCTCTGCACAGCAGAACGCTGCAAGCTTTTACCATTTAAGTAACCGTTCTTTTTACCGTTACTCCTCCCAAAATGGATGACTTCACATTTACTAAACATTGTACTCCCTCTGCTAGACCTTTGCCCACTCACAAACTATGTTCCTTTGCAAAGTTTCACAGTCGTCTGCTCACTTTGCTCTACCACTCATCTTAGTGTCGTCCGCAAATTTAACACCCTACACGTGGTCCCCAACGCCAAATCATCTATATAAATTGTAAATTAATTGCGATCCCAACACCGATCCCTGAGGCACATCACTCATCACTGATTGCCAGCCAGAATAGCACTCAGTTATCCCCACTCTTTAGTTCCTGTTAGTTACCAATCCTTTATCCACGTTAATACTTTACCCCTAATGCCATGCATCCTTATCTTACACAGCAGCCTCATGTGGGTCTCCTTGTCAAAGGCCTTTGGAAATCTAGGTACACCACATCCACTGGGTCCCCGTTGTCTACCTTGCTCATAATGCCTTCAGGGAATTCCAACATGACCTCCCCTTCATGAACCCATGCTGCATCTGCCCAACAATTTATATCGCGGTGCCCTGCTATTTCTTCCTTGATAATAGACTCAAGACTCTTCCCCATTACAGAGGTTAAGCTAACTGGTCTATAATTCCCTATCTTTCGTCTACCTCCCTTTTTAAACAGTGACGTCACATTTGCTGTTTTCCAATTGGCTCGGACTGCCCCAGGGTCCAGTGAATTTTGGAAAATTACCACAAGTGCACTTGCTATTTCTCCTGCCATCTCATTCAATACCCTGGGATAGAATCCATCGGGGCCAGGAGACTTGTCTATCCTTCGCTCCATGAGCTTGCCCAACACTACCTCTTCTGTCATAATGATTGTTTCCAGCTCCTCACCTACCTTCGTCTCTTTGTCAATTATTGGCATGTTATTAGTGTCCTCCACAGTGAAGGCCGATACAAAATACCTGATCAATACCTCAGTCATTTCATCACATCCCATGACTAAATGCCCCTTCTCATCTCCTGTACGACCAACATTTACTTTAGCCACTCTTTTTTGATCTATATATTTATAGAAACCTTTGCTATCTGTCTTTATATTGTGGTAGTTCTTTCTCATGTTTTATCTTTCCTTTATAGCTCTTTTTGTGGCTTTCTGTTGACCTTTAAAGTGTTCCCAATCTTCTAATTTCCTGCTGATCTTGGCCACTTTGAATGCCTCCTCTTTCAATTTGATAGCCTCCCTTATTTCCTGAGACACCCATGGCAGAATACCCCTTTTTCCTGCAGTCCTTCCTTTTCACTGGAGTATACTTTTGCTGAGCACTTTGAAAAATTGCTTTGAAAGTTCTTCACTGCTCATCAACTGTCCCACCATAAAGTCTTTGTTTCCAGTCTACTTTAGCCAACTCCTCCCTCCTCTGATTATCATCTCTCTTATTTAAGCACAGGACCCTGCTATTGGACTTTATCTTCCCATTCTCCATCTGTATTCTAAATTCAACCATACAGTGATCACTCCTTCCAAGAGGATCCCTGACTATGAGGTTAATTATTCCTGTCTCATTATACAGGACTAGATCTAGGGTGGCCTGCTCCCTCATCAGTTCCATTACATACTGTTCAACAAAACTATCACAGATACACTGAACAAACTCCTCCTCAAGGCTACCCTGACTGAACTAGTTCGACTAATCTTCATGTAGATTAAAATCCCCCACGACAATAGCCATACCGTTTTTACAGACATTAGTTATTTCTTTGTTTATTGCCCGCCCCGATGTGATGTTATTATTTGGTGGCCCATCGACTACGCCTATCAGTGACCTTTTTTTTCTTAGAATTTCTAATTTCCACCCAAATGGGTTTGACCTCATGATCCATACAGCCAGTATGTCAGCACGGCCCTGAATGTCATCCTTAAATATCAGAGCTACACCACCTCCCTTACCTTCCTGTCTGTCCCTCCGAATAGTCGGATACCCCCTGGGTCTTTAACTCCCATTCTGTAACCATGTCTCTGTAATGGCTACTAAACCATATACGTTCCCAATAATTTACGGCGTTAACTCATCTACCTTGTTACGAACGCTACGAGCATGCAGGTAAAGTGCCCTTATGCTAGTGTTCATACCCTCATGATTTCCAACATCTCTAATAATATCCCCTGAGGTATCCCTCCTTTTGCTTTTTTTCACAGGCTGCCTTGTAGTTAAACCCTCCCGCACACGTGCTCACCTGCAGCTTACCTTTTTATTTAACATCATACTCCCTGTCGTTTCCCCTTTCCCTTCCTGCTGACTCACTAAAGTCCACTCTATTTATCTGTTTTACGTTCTGGATCGGTTCATGTGTCCCACCGGTACAGATCCTCCCCCCCCCCCCGGTTCTAAAACAGATACCAATGCCCCATGTAATGAAACCCCTCTTTTCCACACCACTCCCTTAGCCACGTGTTTACTCCCCCCAGCTTTCTTATCCCTATGCCAATTTGCATGTGATTCGGGCATTAATCCGGAGATTAGACCCCAAGAGGACATGAGGGACAGATTCTAGATCAGAGTGGTGCTGGAAAAGCACAGCAGTTCAGGCAGCATCCGAGGAGCTGGAAAATCGACGTTTGGGGCAAAAGCCCTTGAGGGACAGATACCAGACCTACTGAGTTTACAATTGTCAGCATGCTTGTGTTAGATCCCTCATGGCGCAAGAGTGATTATTTATGTAGAATTCAGTTGGAAGTCTGTAACTCTCTGGATTGTTGAGACACCCTAACTGTCTCTAACCGGCTGAGAGTTTTGCAAGTGACAGAACGGTTGGGAGTTTGCAATTGTACAGTGCGTGGGGTTGCAACATAGAGTCAGAGAGATGTACAGCACAGAAACAGACCTTTCAGTCCAACCCGTCCATGCCGACCCAGATATCCCAACCCAATCTAGTCCCACCTGCCAGCACCCGGCCCATATCCCTCCAAACCCTTCCTATTCATATACCCATCCAGATGCCTCTTAAATGTTGCAATTGTACCAGCCTCCACCACTTCCTCTGGCAGCTCATTCCATACACGTACCACCCTCTGTGTGAAAAAGTTGACCCTTTTATATCTTTCCCCCCTCACCCTAAACCTATGCCCCTCTAGCTCTGGACTTCCCCACCCCAGGGAAAAGACTTTGTCTATTTACCCTATCCATGCCCCTCATGATTTTGTAAACCTCTATAAGGTCACCCCTCAGCCTCCGACGCTCCAGGGAAAACAGCCCCAGCCTGTTCAGCCTCTCCCTGTAGCTCAAACCCTCCAACCCTGGCAACATCCTTGTAAATCTTTTCTGAACCCTTTCAAGTTTCACAACATCTTTCCGATAGGAAGGAGACCAGAATCGCATACAATTTTCCAACAGTGGCCTAACCAATGTCCTGTACAGCCGCAACATGACCTCCCAACTCCTGTACTCAATACTCTGACCAATAAAGGAAAGCATACCAAACACCTTCTTCACTATCCTATCTACCTGCGACTCCACTTTCAAGGAGCTATGAATCTGCACTCCAAGGTCTCTTTGTTCAGCAACACTCCCTAGGATCTTACCATTAAGTGTATAAGTCCTGCTAAGATTTGCTTTCCCAAAATGCAACACCTCGCATTTATCTGAATTAAACTCCATTTGCCACTTCTCAGTCCATTGGCCCATCTGGTCCAGATCCTGTTGTAATCTGAGGTAACCCTCTTTGCTGTCCACTACACCTCCAATTTTGGTGTCATCTGCAAACTTACTAACTGTACCTCTTATGCTCGCATCCAAATCATTTATGTAAATGACAAAAAGTAGAGGGCCCAGCACCGATCCTTGTGGCACTCCACTGGTCACAGGCCTCCAGTCTGAAAGACAGCCCTCCACTACCACCCTCTGTCTTCTACCTTTGAGCCAGTTCTGTATCCAAATGGCTAGTTCTCCCTGTATTCCATGAGATCTAACCTTGCTAATCAGTCTCCCATGGGGAACCTTGTCGAACGCCTTACTGAAGTCCATATAGATCACATCTACTGCTCTGCCCTCATCAATCCTCTTTGTTACTTCTTCAAAAAACTCAATCAAGTTTGTGAGACATGAATTCCCACGCACAAAGCCATGTTGACTATCCCTAATCAGTCCCTGCCTTTCCTAATACGAAGACGTCCTGTCCCTCATGATTCCCTCCAACAACTTGCCCACCACCGAGGTCAGGCTCACCGGTCTATAGTTCCCTGGCTTGTCCTTACCACCCTTCTTAAACAGTGGCACCACGTTTGCCAACCTCCAGTATTCCGGCACCTCACCTGTGTCTATCGATGAGACAAATATCTCAGCAAGAGGCCCAGCAATCACTTCTCTAGCTTCCCACAGAGTTCTCGGGTACACCTGATCAGGTCCTGGGGATTTATCCACCTTTAACCATTTCAAGACATCCAGCACTTCTCCTCTGTAATCTGGACATTATTCAAGATGTCGTTATCTATTTCCCTACAGTCTATATCTTCTATGTTCTTTTCCACAGTAAATACTGATGCAAAATACTCGTTTAGATTAGATTAGATTAGATTAGATTACATTACATTACATTACATTACATTACAGCGTGGAAACAGGCCCTTCGGCCCAACAAGTCCACACCGACCCGCCGAAGCGCAACCCACCCATACCCCTACATTTACCCCTTACCTAACACAACGGGCAATTTAGCATGGCCAATTCACGTGACCCTGCACATCTTTGGACTGTGGGAGGAAACCGGAGCACCCGGAGGAAACCCATGCAGACACGGGGAGAACGTTGAAACTTTATTGCTGGAACAGCACAGCAGGTCAGGCAGCATCCAGGGAACAGGAGATTCGACGTTTCGGGCACAGGCCCTTCTTCAGGAAACATTCCTGAAGAAGGGCCTGTGCCCGAAACGTCGAATCTCCTGTTCCCTGGATGCTGCCTGACCTGCTGTGCTGTTCCAGCAATAAAGTTTCAACTTTGATCTCCAGCATCTGCAGACTCACTTTCTCCACGGGGAGAACGTGCAAACTCCACACAGTCAGTCGCCTGAGGCGGGAATTGAACCCGGGTCTCAGGCGCTGTGAGGCAGCAGTGCTAACCACTGTGCCACCGTGCCGCCCACCGTGCCACCGTATCTTCCCCCATGTCCTGCAGCTCCATACAAAGGCCGCCTTGCTAATGGGCCCTATTCTCTCCCTAGTTACCCTTTTGTCCTTAATATATTTGTAAAAACCCTTTGGATTCTCCTCAATTCTATTTGCCAAAGCTATCTCATGTTCCCGTTTTGCCCTCCTGATTTCCCTCTGAAGTATACTCCTACTGCCTTTATACTCATCTAAGGATTCACTCGATCTATCCTGTCTATACCTGACATATGCTTCCTTCTTTTTCTTAACCAAACGCTCAATTTCTTTAGTCATCCAGCACTCCCTATACCTACCAGTCTTACCTTTCACCCTGACAGGAATATATTGGCTCTGGACTCTCGGTTATCTCATTTCTGAAGGCTTCCCATTTTCCAGCCGTCCCTTTACCTGGGAACATCTGCCCCCAATCAGCTTTTGAAAGTTCTTGCCTATTAATTACCCTTCCTCCAATTTAGAACTTCAACTTTTAGCTCTGGTCTCCCCTTTTCCATCACTATTTTGAAACTAATAGAATTATGTTCGCCTGCCCCAAGATGCAGACACCTCCAACAGTAGGGGGTAAAATCTCTACTGGCTCCGTGTCAATGGTGCGGGACATCTGGCCAATTTGTATCTCAGCGCGGCAGGAGGTGGAGTTTGTATTTTACGAATCGAATCTGGAATTGGGCCTCGTGTTGACTGGGAATCCATCGTTGGGAAAAACCTCATCTGGTTCGCTCATGTCCTTCAGGGAAGGAAACTGCCATCCATACCTGGTCTGGGCCTACACGTGGCTCCAGACCGTCAGCAACGTGGTTGACCCCTCACTGCCCTCTGGGTAATAGGGACGGGCAATAGATACTGGCCCGGCCAGCGACCTCCTCACCCCGTGAATGAATCAATAAAAGTTGGGCCTTTGAGTAGGGCTGTAGCAGTGGTTTGGGTAGATCAAAAACTGGTCCAAAATTGTGACCCAGTTTCATGTTGTTTGTCAAATATACAGAGAGAGGGAGAGAGAGACAGAGAGACCTGAACAGAGTAAACAGTGGTGAGAAGGTGTGAAAATTGCCACATCCTGTTGGAAGCTAAATTGAAAAACAAGTTCGCTCACAGGATGTGTCAGTTTTGCCTGCAGAAGGCAGTCTTTCCCCTCAATGCCTGAGGCATGTGTTAAAAGTTTTTTGGAGATGCAGACTGTGAGTTACAGACTCATAGAGTCTGATAGTACGGAAACAGACCCTTCGGCCCACCCAGTCCATGCTGACCCTAATCCCAAACTAAACTAGTCCCCCACCTGCCTGCTCCTGGCTCATATCCCTCCAACCCCTGTCCTGTTCATGTCCTGATCCAAATGCCTTTTAAACTGTACCCACATCCTCCACTTCCTCAGGAAGGTCATTCCATACTTGAGTCATTCTCTGTGGGAAAAAGTTGCACTTGGTGTCCTTTTTAAATCTTTGTCCTCTCACCTTAAGAGTACGAACCGTAGTTCTGAACTCCCCCACCCTAGGGAAAAGGTCCTCGTCATTCACCTTATTTGCGTCTCCTCAAGGTTTTAGAAACTTCCATAAGGCCACCCAACCCCCGCCCCCCACCCTCAATCTTCTACGCTCTGGTGAAAAACATACCAGCCCATTTTGATATCTCAAACCTTCCAATCCTGGCACACCCTGGTCAATCTTTTCCGAACCCTCTCCAGTTTAACAATATCCTTCCTGTGACAGGGCGACCGGAACTGGACACAGAGTTCACATTCAGTAGCGCAGTGGTCTTTGATCCCAATGCTGTGCACTCCCCCCTTTGTTCACTGTTCAGAGCAGAACTCTGCAAAGCCCAGCATCAAAAACACCTATCTCAAGGACCACAATGTTGGAGGGTAGAGGGCGGGTGCTGCAGTAGCACAGACACTTCCCCCACCCCCCCCCCCCCCACTTCCCCCATCCTCATTGTTAATGGCCCCCTTCCCCGGGAGTGATTCTGTGTCATTTACCTCAGGAAGGAGACGTCACCCTGCGAGGGAGTGCAGTCTAGATTGACGCCAGATCTGGAATCACAAGGAAAGATCCCACAAGTTATACGGGAGGCTTGGGCTCCAACAGTAATTCAGGACGGAACAGAGGGAAGACATTTCCAAGTGTGGCTCTGTCTTCTCTGCTGCAAGTCCAAACTTTTCATTCCTTGATTAGAGTCGTAGAGATGTGCAGCACGGAAACAGACCCTTCGGCCCAACACATCCATGCCAACCCAGATATCCTAACCTAATCTATTCCCATTTGTCAGCATTTGGCCCATAGCCCTTCCTACTCATACGCCCATCCAGTTGCCTTTTAATTGTACCAGCCACCATTACTTCCTCTGGCAGTTCATTCCACCCTACTGACCCTCCCGTTCCCTCAGAACTGACAGTAATTGGGAAATCTCTCCCACAAAAGGCATTGGGTCAACTGTTCATTTCAAACGTCGATCGGTTTGATTTACCAGTTGGATAGGACTTACGGGTGAGGCAGAACGAGGGACCGCTCAGAGACAGGGATTGATTGAGGTGAATGGGGAGGGGTGGGGTAGGGTGTGGGGAATGGAGAGGAAGGGCTGATTAGCCCACTCTTGCTCTACTCTCCCAGAGTTCAGGGCAGAGTGTGCACATTCGTTTTCAGAATGGAGGTACTCTCTCGCGCTCCACATCACGAGGAGATTGGATGATGGAGATTGGACATAGGTTCGCGAACTATTCGGCAAGCTGAACGCCGTCAGATGTGTGATGTCCCAGCTGAGATTGTGGTCACACTCAGATTCACAGCCCACTCACCGACACATGGGCACTGTTCTATATTTTATTCTAACCACAAACAAAAAGCCCCAGGGCCACTGTCTGTTGCCAGCCATCTCAAGAATCAGGAATAGACATTGCTCTATGCCGCCTCAGAGGCTGACTTAATAGGTCACTGAGTCAAACAGCGCTGTGATTCCTAATCCTGGGTCAGTGCTGAGGGAGCACAGCATTGTGGGAGGGTCAGTGCTGAGTGACCACGGCATTGTGGGAGGGTCAGTGCTGAGTGAGCACGGCATTGTGGGAAGGTCAAGTGCTGAGTGAGCACGGCATTGTGGGAAGGTCAGTGCTGAGTGACCACGGCATTGTGGGAGGGTCAGTGCTGAGTGAGCACGGCATTGTGGGAAGGCCAGTGCTGAGTGAGCACGGCATTGTGGGAAGGCCAGTGCTGAGTGAGCACGGCATTGTGGGAAGGCCAGTGCTGAGTGACCACGGCATTGTGGGAAGGTCAAGTGCTGAGTGAGCACGGCATTGTGGGAAGGTCAGTGCTGAGTGACCACGGCATTGTGGGGGGGTCAGTGCTGAGTGAGCACGGCATTGTGGGAAGGCCAGTGCTGAGTGAGCACGGCATTGTGGGAAGGTCAGTGCTGAGTGACCACAGCATTGTGGGAGGGTCAGTGCTGAGTGAGCACGGCATTGTGGGAAGGCCAGTGCTGAGGGAGCATGGCATTGTGGGAAGGCCAGTGCTGAGGGAGCATGGCATTGTGGGAAGGTCAGTGCTGAGTGACCACGGCATTGTGGGAGGGTCAGTGCTAAGGGAGCACGGCATTGTGGGAGGTTCAGTGCTGAGTGAGCACGGCATTATGGGAAGGTCAGTGCTGAGTGACCACGGCATTGTGGGAGGGTCAGTGCTAAGGGAGCACGGCATTGTGGGAAGTTCAGTGCTGAGTGAGCACGGCATTATGGGAAGGTCAGTGCTGAGTGACCACGGCATTGTGTCACAAAGCTCATCTTTTTTTTAAAGGGCCGTTCCTTGGCTCAAGGTGTCTCTGTCCTTGATTTTTTCAGAGGGGCAATAAACCAGGCCGGGCTCCGATCAGTCTGGTTTGGTACAGAGATGAAAAGGATTTTGAGAGGCCTTTTGTTTATATGTAAACAGATGAGACTTCAGGCCAAAGCGGTCATGTTTTAGAAGTGACCTGTATAAAGAAAGGGGAATGGTCAGCTCTCTAGCTGAGCTGAGCAATTTAGTTCAGTCTGACCTGGTAAGATGTTCAACAGGGAGTTGTGTGGAAACTCTCTCTCTCTCTTCTGCCCATCAACTTCAACCTGTAAGCATGTGTTCCATTTGTACTGGGTGTTAAAGGGAGTTTACTTATTGGGAATGTTGTGTATATTCAGAACAGCATAATTATGTCTCGCTTGGATAGACTGAGGTCTGTAGGAGTTCCTTATTCTATTCTTCGTGTTTCATTGTGTAATTTTGTGAATAAATTTTCGTCTGTTTTAAAATCTATTAGTCAACCTAACTATTTTAGTCCGGGTAATTTTCACTGTGCACTTACCGGAGCAGATTGCAAAGTTAGGTCTAAGGCTGCCAGGTTAAGAATGTTTTGAGTGGTCTGGCCTAGTCCATAACAGGTTGGGGGAGTGGTAGGTGCTTGTGTCTGTATTTCAGGTGTTGGTTTCGTTCGGTAGACAGACCTTGGGATAGGAATGGGCTCTTTCAGTCGCCAAAAATCTTCTGGAAGTGGATGCGGTCACTTTGGAAGTTTTGCAAAGAGTGAATAAGACCAAGCTGCAGGGATTAGCAGAGAAGCTGGAATTGGAGCTGCCTGCTTCCGTGAGGAAAGGAGAGATAATTACAGCAGCAGCCCAGCGTTTAGAACTTGCCGGAGAAACCTTCAGAATCTATAGACTTGGCAAGAATTCAATTGCAAATGAAACAACTTGAGTTGGAGGCAAGGGATAAGGAAAGGGCAGCAGAAATAAGATAGTTTGAGTTATGATTAGGAGCAGAAAAGAGGGGGAAAAGAGAGTGCAGAGAAAGATAAAGAGAGAGCCTTTGAACTTCAAAAACTGACACTTTGCCCGAAATGTCGATTTTGCTGCTCCTCGGATGCTGCCTGAACTGCTGTGCTCTTCCAGCACCACTGACCCAGAATCTGGTTTCCAGCATCTGCAGTCATTGTTTTTACCACTTAAAAAGGAAAGTCATCTTAAAAGGCTGGAGATCAAGATTGAGAGAAGTCTCAGTGAGGAAGTAATGTGAACTGATGTGGAAGAGCAGAGGGTTAAAACAGCAAGGTTAGCAGCTGGAGAGGCTGATGATTATGAGCTGGTCCATAAAACCCGGTATTGCCTTCCAGAATCCATTTCAGTCCATGAGGGATAGATATTGGAGCAAAGAGACATCCTCACGCGGAAAGGAAAAGGTAGATCTCGGTGAAGATCATAAGGAGAACTTACCACAGGGTAATAAAGAAACCCTTGAGGTGGACAAAGAAATTAAAAAGCTCCATTGTAATAAAGTGGGCCACACAAAATCGCAGTGTTGGAAAACCGGATAAGCCTGGGAATTTTGTTGGACTAGTCACAAAAAGCACAAGGGAAGTTAGACAGCTGGCTCAGAGTGTACAAGATGATCAGAGGTTGGTTAAAGAGGAGGTGTCAGACTGCTTAAAAAATATACATGCGGGGGTAAAGTTTATTCACATAGGCCAGGAGCAGAAGGTAAGGAGGTTACAGTATTAAGGGACCCAGGATCCTCTCAGTCTGTGATGCTGAAGGATGAGGAGATATGTACTCCTGAGGGACTATTGCCAGAAAAGGTGCCTGGTAACAGGAATTCACGGTGAGATTAAAAAGTGCTCGGTTATGTAAAGTGAGGCGAGAGAGTCCAGAGAAGAGTGGAGGAGTTGTAGGTAGGGGCACTGGACAAACTCTCAGCTCCAGGAATACAATCTGTCCTTGCAAATGATACAGCTGACTCACCAGTAGGCGTGCTGCCTACTCTAGTTGAAAAGCCAGTGGATAGGCAGGCAACTGAAAACATGGAGAATGTTTATCCAGGAATTTTCCCTGATTATGTGATTACAAGATCACAGAGGCACAAGCTGAAACAGGAGAGATCAAAAGGCACAGATAAGGAAGCTGACATAGTGTTATCCTAAACTTGCTTCGATCGGATAAGTGGGATAGAGCAGGAGCAAATAGGTAAGCATGCCAGTACCTTTAGCTCTGCTAAACTGATGGAATTACAGCAGAAAGACGAGGTGTTGAAACAGTGATATCAAAAGGCATTTACTGAGAAAGAAAGTTAATGCATTCCTGTGTGTTATTACTTAACAAATGATGTCTTAATGAGGAAATGTAGATGAGAAATGGGCAGAGATTCATCAAATTGTTTTGCCAATAGGATATAGAAAGGAGGCGCTGCGAGTGGTGCATGAGCTACCACTTGGAGGTCATTTAGGGGTGAGGAAAACACAGGCTAAAATACAAAGACATTTTTATCAGCCTGGACTACACAAGGATGTAGTTGAATTTTGCGAGATGTGTCATGAATGTCAACTAATTGGAAAACCACAGGCAGCAATAAAACCTGCACCTTTAATACCTATTCCAGCATTTGAGGAACCTATCACAAGAGTCTTGATTGATTACCTCAAACAAAAAGTGGGAATAAGTATTTATTAACAATAATGGATTTGTTGACTCAATGTCCAGGGGCAATCCCATCACACAACATCTCCGCTAAAAGGGTTGTGGAAGAACTACTTAAATGTTTTACTGGATTGGTGTTTTACTGCCGATAGAGATCCAGTCAGATCAAGGATCAAACTTCACATCAAACTATTCAAGGAGGTTGTGAATAATTTGGGAATAAAGCAATTCGAATCTACTGCGTACCATCCAGGATCGCAGGGAGCACTAGAGAGATAGCGTCAAACACTAAAGACCATGTCGCGGGACTTATGGTCAGGATTATCCAGATGTTTGGGATAAGGGAGTTCCGTTTGTAGTCTTTGCGATCAGAGATACACTGAATGAATCGACCAAATTTAGTCCATTTGAATTAATGTCTGGGCATGAAGTAGGAGGACCATTAAAATTGATTAACGAGAAATCGATGAGTCAGAATTCAGAGACCACCCATTTGGACGATGTGTCAAATTTTAGAGAACGATTAAATAGAGCTGGAGAGTTGGCTAGACAGCATTTAAAAGTATCACAACATACAATGGAACAGGAAGTCACAAATTCACCATTTTGCAATGGGGGAGAAGGTATTGGTGTTACTTCCAGTAACAGGTCAGCGTTTAAAAGCAAGGTTTAGTGGACAGTATCAGATCGAGAGAAAATTGAGTGAGGTGAACGACTTGATAAGAACTCCAAACAGGAAGAAATCTCACAGAGTGTGTCATGTGACTATGCTCAAAAGGTATTTTGTTAGGGAAGGAAAGCAAGAGGAGGAGGTGATAATGATTACAGCACAGAGGGAAGGACCACGTTCAGAGGATTCTGAATTGGACATTCCTCAAATCAGATTGGACAATGAGGAAGTTGTCAAAAATTGGGATAAATTATTGAGTTACCTTCCACAAGAAAATCGAAATGACCTGAAGGAGTTATTACTATCATACGGGGAGATATGTGGAAATAAACTGGGAAGTACTAACCTAATTGTGCAAGATGTAGATGTAGGAGATGCTGTTCTGATTAAGCAACATCCTTATAGGCATAACCCTCTAAAGTTGGCACAGTTTCAGAAGGAGAAAGAGCACACACGCCAAGATGGCATAATCAAAGTGAGTTACAGTGACTGGAGCTCACCCATAGCCGTGGCGCCAAAGCCAGATGGTACCCAATGGTTATGTGTGTGGACTATCACAAAGTCAATGCCGTTACAAAGACTGATGCACATCCAATTCCACGGCTGTGTCGAAAAGTTCCTGCATTTGAGGAACCTTTCACAAGAGTCTTGATTGATTACCTCAAACAAAAAGTGGGAATAAGTATTTATTAACAATAATGGATTTGTTGACTCAATGTCCAGGGGCAATCCCATTACACAACATTTCTGCAACTTAGTACGGCACTTAGTTACCGTTTAGACTACTAACTGGGTTTTCAAGAGTTTTCGTATTGATGGTTCATTTTGTTTTAAGCGGGAAGGTGTCACACTGGTCCCTTTTTTGACTAAACGCCGTTCCTTGGCTCAAGGAGACTCTGTCCTTGATTTTTATCAGAGGGGCAATAAACCAGGCCGGGCTCCGATCAGTCTGGTTTGGTACAGAGATGAAAAGGATTTTGAGAGGCCTTTTGTTTTTATGTGAACAGATGAGACTTCAGGCCAAAGCGGTCATGTTTTAGAAGTGACCTGTATAAAGAAAGGGGAATGGTCAGCTCTCTAGCTGAGCTGAGCAATTTAGTTCAGTCTGACCTGGTAAGATGTTCAACATGGAGTTGTGTGGAAACTCTCTCTCTCTCTTCTGCCCATCAACTTCAACCTGTAAGCATGTGTTCCATTTGTACTGGGTTTTAAAGGGAGTTTACCTATTGGGAATGTTGTGTATATTCAGAACAGTATAATTAAGTCTAGTTGGATAGACACAGTTCTGTAGGAGTTCCTTATTCTATTCTTTGTGTCTCATTGTGTAATTTTGTGAATAATATTTTGGTCTGTTTTAAAACCTAGTAGTAAACTGAGCTATTTTACTCTGGGTAATTTTCACTGTACATTTAGCAATCAAATTGCAAAGTTATGGTCTAGGGCTGCGTGCTTAACAATGTTTTGAGTGGTCTATCCTAGTCCATAACAGATTGGGGGAGGGTCAGTGCTGAGGGAACACGGCATTGTGGGAGGGTCAGTGCTGAGGGAGTCCTGCACTGTTGGGGAGTCAGTGCTGAGGGAGTGCCGCACTGTCGGAGGGTCAGTGCTGAGGGAGTGCCGCACTGTCGGAGGGTCAGTGCTGAGGGAGTGCTGCACTGTCGGAGGGTCAGTGCTGAGGGAGTGCCACACTGTCAGAGGGTCAGTGCTGAGGGAGTGCCACACTGTCGGAGGGTCAGTGCTGAGGGAGTGCCACACTGTCAGAGGGTCAGTGCTGAGGGAGTGCCACACTGTCGGAGGGTCAGTGCTGAGGGAGTGCCGCACTGTCGGAGGGTCAGTGCTGAGGGAGCGCTGCACTGTCGGAGGGTCAGTGCTGTGGGAGTGGGCACTGTCGGAGGGTCAGTGCTGAGGGAGTGCCGCACTGTCAGGGGGTCGGTGCTGAGGGAGTGGCACACTGTCAGAGGGTCAGTGCTGAGGAAGTGCCGCACTTTCAGAGGGTCAGTGCTGAGGGAGTGCCGCACTGTCAGAGGGTCAGTGCTGAGGGAGTGCCGCACTGTCGGAGGGTCAGTGCTGAGGGAGTGCTGCACTGTCAGAGGGTCAGTGCTGAGGGAGTGCTGCACTGTCAGAGGGTCAGTGCTGAGGAAGTGCCGCACTTTCGGAGGGTCAGTGCTGAGGGAGTGCTGCACTGTCGGAGGGTCAGTGCTGAGGGAGTGCCGCACTGTCGGAGGGTCAGTGCTGAGGGAGTGCCACACTGTCGGAGGGTCAGTGCTGAGGGAGTGCCGCACTGTCGGAGGGTCAGTGCTGAGGAAGTTCCGCACTGTCGGAGGGTCAGTGCTGAGGAAGTGCCGCACTGTCGGAGGGTCAGTGCTGAGGGAGTGCTGCACTGTCGGAGGGTCAGTGCTGAGGAAGTGCCGCACCTTCGGAGGGTCAGTGCTGAGGGAGTGCTGCACTGTCTGTGCTCCCTGTGTGAGGGAGCTTCTGCTGCAGTACAGTAGGTCTGTCACCAGAGGATGTTAGCAGCTAGTGCTGAGGATACATTCTCTCGATTCTGAGCTCTACTGCAATTTTGAGCTAAAAATGGGATGGAAACAGATAGTTTTCATGAAAACAACAACAGGAAGTTACAGTTTCAAAACCCTTTTAAAAAAAGCTGATCTTGATCATGTGTGGTGCCCATTTTTCCTGTGTACCTCCACTCTCAGCAGAAGGTGTGAATATGTGTGTGGGTTTTGCCCTTGAGACCCTTACATACCGGATTAACAGTGATCTGTGTATGTGTTTCACTTCCCGCCTCTGCTGGGAGATTCCAGACCCCGTCTGCAGCAAGTTGCTTAAAGACTCTGTTCATTTCTCTGCGATCCCCAGGCAGGAACCCTGGGAGATAGTGCAGGCACAACGCGCACATCCACCAGTCCCTTAACGTAATGCTGCAGGAGGATAAAGTGGTCGATATAAAACCACGAGTGACAATAGACAATAGGTGCGGGAGCTGGCCATTCTGCCCTTCGAGCCAGCATGATCATTATGACCATGGCTGATCATCCTCAACCAGTTCCTGCCTTATCCCCATAGCCCTTGATTCCACTATCTCTAAGAGCTCTATCCATCTCTTGAAAGTATCCAGAGACTAGGCCTCCACTGCCTTCTGGGGCAGAGCATTCCACACACCCACCACTCTCTGGCTGAAGACGTTTCTCCTCAAACTCTGCTGAAAATCTGAAACTAAACCAGATACTGTTGGAAAAGCTCAGCGGGTCTGGCAGCACCTGTGGAGAGAAATCAGAGTTAACCTTTCGGGTCCTGGTGATCCTTTCTCAGAACCCAGTGTTAAGCACGGTGGCTCAGTGGTTAGCACTGCTGCCTCACAGCACCAGGGACCCGGGTTCGATTCCAGCCTGGGGCGACTGTCTGTGTGGAGTTTGCACATTCTCCCCGTGTCTGTGTGGGTTTCCTCCCATCATCCCAAGATGTGCAGGTTTGGATGGATTGGCCGCGGTAAATTGTCCCATAGTGCCCAGGGATGTGTAGGTTAGGGTGGATTGGCCATGCTAAATTGTCCCATAGTGATAGGTGCATTAGTCAGAGGGAAGTGGGTCTGGGTGGGTTACTCTTCAGAGGGTCAGTGTGGACTGGTTGGGCCAAAGGGCCTGTTTCCACACTGTAGGGAATGTAACCACTGAGCCATCTCTTCTGATTGGTCCTCTCAAATTTGAAATTTCACGTTGACCTCGCTCCCTGAAACCGTAACATCGTGTCCCTCGTTCTGTTCCATCACCCTGACACACTTTGTACGGTATGATCTGTCCATGCTGCACATAAAACAAAACGTTTCACTGTACTTAGGTACAAGTGACAGTAACCAATCAAACCAAATCAAAAAACACGAGAGCCCAACTTGGATACCTGATGCTGTAACTCAGCTCTCTGAGTGATCATTCTCCCTGATTCTCAATGGGTTCCATAACCAGTAGGGCCTGAAATCCGTGCCCTCATTGTCTCTGGTGATCTCCCCTCCATTGCCTCCAAACTCACAGTCCCTCAGCCCCACACTGCCTGGTTCGACCTGCTCCCCAAGATCCCCTACCCCAGCTGACCCATCGTCTCAGCATGCTCCTGCCCCACCGAACTCCTTTCGTCCTTCCTCAGCTCCATCCTCTCCCCCTTGGTTCAGACATTTCCCACCTACATCCAACCACGCCCTCCATCTCTTCATCACTTCCAGTTCCCCGGCCCCCAGCGCTTTCCCTTCACGATGGACGTGCAGTCTTTATGCACATCCATTCCCCCACCAGGATGGCCGACAGATCCCTCAGCTTCTTCCTCTCCAAGAGACCTGTCCAGTTCCTGTCCACCAATACCCACCTCCGCCTTGCTGAGCTGGCCCTCACCCTCAACAACATTCCCTTTAACTCCTCCCATTTCCTCCAAATCCAGGGGGTAACCATGGGCACCTGGATGGGCCCCAGCTACACCTGCCTCTTTGTCGGCCATATTGAACAGTCCCTATACAGGCACTGTGCCCTAACTCTTCCGCCATTACATCGATGACTGCATCGGGCGTAGCGTCCTGCACCCCAGGCTGAACTGGAACAGTTCATCAAATTCACCCACAGCCTTCATCC
This sequence comes from Chiloscyllium plagiosum, assembly GCF_037043375.1. Taxonomy (NCBI): domain Eukaryota; kingdom Metazoa; phylum Chordata; class Chondrichthyes; order Orectolobiformes; family Hemiscylliidae; genus Chiloscyllium; species Chiloscyllium plagiosum. The sequence goes on along the minus strand of NW_028270176.1, from coordinate 27,282,286 downwards.
TGCCCTCAAATTCACTTGGTCCATCTCGGACACCTCCCTCCCCTTTCTTGACCTCACCACCTCCATCTCAGGTGACAGTCTCCAGACGGACGTTTACTACAAACCCACAGACTCCCATAACTACCTGGACTACACCTCCCCCCACCCAGTATCCTGAAAGAACTCCATCCCATTCCCCCAAATCCTCCACGTCTGCCGCATCTGCTCGGACGAGGAGACATTCCACTCGCGAGTATCCTGGATGTCCACCTATTTTGAACAACGGGCCTTTCCTCCCCCTGTCATCCAGAACAGCCCTTCACCACACCACCTCCATTCCCCCTTCCATTGCTCTAAACCCCCCCCCCCACCAAAAGCAATACAGACTTGTGCTCACCTACCACCCCACCAGTCCCTACATCCAACGCATCATCCTCAAACACTTCTGCCAACTCCAACCAGAGCCCATCACCAAGAACATGATCCCCTCCCCACTCCCCTCTGCCTTCCACAAGGACCATTCCCTTTGACGATCCTTGGTTTCTGCCACTCTCCCCACCAATCCCCCTTGAACCACCAGCTACCTTCCCCTGCAACCAGAAAAGATACAAAACCTGCCAGAACTCCTTCCCCCTCACCACCATCCAGAGCCCCAAACAGTCCTTCCAGGTGAGACAGAGGTTCACCTGCCACTCCTCCAACCCAGCTTACTGCATCAGGTGCTCCCGGTGTGGTCGTCTCTACATCGGGGAGACCGAGCGTAAACTTAGGGAACGGTTCACCAAGCATCACAGCCGGGCCCACAGGGGCCGACCAGACCTCCCAGTCACCGCCCATTTCACTTCCCCTTCCCACTCCCTTTCTGACAAGACCATCCTCCCAGTCACCGCCCATTTCAATCCCCCTTCCCACTCCCTTTCTGACATGGCCATCCTCCCAGTCACTGCCCATTTCAATCCCCCTTCCCACTCCCTTTCTGACATGACCATCCTCCCAGTCACCGCCCATTTCAATCCCCCTTCCCACTCCCTTTCAGACAAGACCATCCTCCCAGTCACCGCCCATTTCAATCCCCCTTCCCACTCCCTTTCTGACATGGCCATCCTCCCAGTCACCTCCCATTTCAATCCCCACTTCCCACTCCCTTTCTGACATGACCATCCTCCCAGTCACCGCCCATTTCAATCCCCCTTCCCACTCCCTTTCTGACAAGACCATCCTCCCAGTCACCTCCCATTTCAATCCCCACTTCCCACTCCCTTTCTGACATGACCATCCTCCCAGTCACCGCCCATTTCAATCCCCCTTCCCACTCCCTTTCTGACAAGACCATCCTCCCAGTCACCTCCCATTTCAATCCCCACTTCCCACTCCCTTTCTGACATGACCATCCTCCCAGTCACCTCACATTTCAATCCCCCTTCCCACTCCCTTTCTGACAAGACCATCCTCCCAGTCACCACCCATTTCAATCCCCCTTCCCACTCCTTTCTGACAAGACCATCCTCCCAGTCACCTCCCATTTCAATTCCCCTTCCCACTCCCTTTCTGACAAGACCATCCTCCCAGTCACCGCCCATTTCAATCCCCCTTCCCACTCCTTTCTGACAAGACCATCCTCCCAGTCACCGCCCATTTCAATCCCCCTTCCCACTCCCTTTCTGACATGGCCATCCTTCCAGTCACCGCCCATTTCAATCCCCCTTCCCACTCCCTTTCTGACAAGACCATCCTCCCAGTCACCGCCCATTTCAATCCCCCCTTCCCACTCCCTTTCTGACATGGCCATCCTCCCAGTCACCGCCCATTTCAATCCCCCTTCCCACTCCCTTTCTGACAAGACCATCCTCCCAGTCACTGCCCATTTCAATCCCCCTTCCCACTCCCTTTCTGACAAGACCATCCTCCCAGTCACCGCCCATTTCAATCCCCCTTCCCACTCCCTTTCTGACATGGCCATCCTCCCAGTCACCGCCCATTTCAATCCCCCCTTCCCACGCCCTTTCTGACATGACCATCCTCCCAGTCACCGCCCATTTCAATCCCCCCTTCCCACACCCTTTCTGACATGACCCATCCTTGGCCTCCTCTATTGCCACAATAAACCACGGTGCAAATTGGAGGAACAACATCTCATCTTCCGCCTGTCCTATACATACCTGGGCACCCTAAATTATGCATACCTGGGCACTATGTGACAATTTCCCATGGCCAATCCACCCTATCCTGCACATCCCTGGGTACTATGGGACAATTTAGCATGGCCCAGGGATGTGCAGGTTAGGGTGGATTGGCCATGCTAAATTGTCCCAAAGTGCCCAGGGATGTATAGGTTAGGGTGGGTTGGCCATGCTAAATTGTCCCATAGTGCCCAGGGATGTGCAGGTAAGTTTGGGTTAGCCATTGCGGTTACAGGGATTGGGTAGGAGGATTAGTCTGGGTGGACAGGTCTTTGGAGGGTAGGTGAGGGCTTGGGCCGAATGGCCTGTCAGGCAGCCTAATAACAGCGAGGAAAAAACTGTTCTTCAACCTGTTGGTGTGTGTGTCAAAGCTTTTGTATCTTGTGTCTGACAGAATGGTATTCACTGCGTTTCTGAAGTAGTGAGAAGGGTAGATGGAGGTCACCATTGGCATCGTGCATCCATCCTGGGCCGCCCTGCTGTGGGAAGGATGTTATTCAACCGGAAAGAATGTAAAAAAGATTTGCCGGTATGTTACTGGATATTGGAGGACTCGGGTTATAGGGAGAGGCTGGGGCTGTTTTCCCTGCAGCGTCGGAGGCTGAGGGGTGACCTTATAGAGGTTTATAAAATCATGAGGGGCTTGGATAGGATGATTAGACAAGGTCTTTTCCCTGGGGTCGGGCAGTCCAGAACTAGAGGGGCATAGGTTTAGGGTGAGAGGGAAAAGATATAAAAGAGACCTAAGGGGCAACTTTTTCACACAGAGGGTGGTACGTGTATGGAATGAGCTGCCAGAGGAAGTGGGTGGAGGCTGGTACAATTAAAAGGCATCTGGATGGGTATATGAATAGGAAGGGTTTGGAGGGATATGGGCCAAGTGCTGGCAGGTGGGACTAGATTGGGTTGGGATATCTGGGTCGGCACGGACGGGGTTAGACCGAAGGGTCTGTTTCCGTGCTGTGTGGCTCTCTGATGTTCAATCATCACAGCGTATGGGAATGCATCACAAGTCCTAAGAGGGAGAGTCGGACCGACTGGACCCATCCTGTTTGTCCCAGGGGTGCTTGTTTCTCTTTGCAAACCTGCACTTACACTCAGAGAAACTCTGTGAAACTGAAATCGAAACAGAGCTCAGCAAGCCTGAAACGTTTCAACAATGGATTGTGACTGAAATGCAGAAAACATCGACCTTACCTCCCCATGACCTTGCCACAACCTTCCCTTTACCAAACGTCATTCTCAAATTTTGTTCTCTCTTGCTGTTCTGATCATCTCTTCCCTTCCCTTTGCTCTGTGCCTGGGATTTTTACCCTGCGTCTATCTGCCCATCAGTTAGCCTATATGTCTAGTTGTCTGTCTGTCTGTCTGTCTATCTATCTATCTATCTATCTATCTCTCCATCTATCTATCTATCTCTCCATCTATCTATCTCTCCATCTGTCTGTCTATTTGTCTGTCTATCTGTCTATCTATCTATCTATCTATCTATCTATCTATCTATCTATCTATCTATCTATCTATCTATCTATCTATCTATCTATCTATCTATCTATCTATCTGTCTATTTTTCCATCTATCTAAGTATCTGTCTATCTGTCAGTCTGTCTATCTATCTATCTACCTACCTATCTATTTATCTCTCTCTATCTATCTATCCATCTATCCCACCATCTATCTATGTATCTAACTGTCTGTCTATCTCTCCATCTATCTATGTATCCATCTTCCTCTCTGTCCATCTATCTATCTAAAGCTGTTTCCTCTTCCTTCCTTTCTTCCCCATGTTCATGTCCACCTAGTGCCCTGCTCCCCTGACCCACTAGTTGCCCCTATCGTTAGCAGACATTTCTCTGTCTGTGAGATAGAGTGGTGGGATCTCTCTCTCTCTCTCTCTCCCTAACACTCTCTCTCTCTCTCTCTCCTTGGCCCTACAATCCTGTCCATCTGCTTGATCACGGGTCTCTGTTTTTCTGCGATCTCAGGAGAGAGTTGAGGGTTCCCTCAGCGCTGGAGATCCGAGAATCAGACGTGGAACAGGAGCCTGAGACATTGGAATCCAGTGCCAGATGGACCCGGGGGAGAAAGAACCACTGGCTGATCTCTCTGCAAATTCCAGGGTCACCTCGGGTCAGACAAGAGGAGAAGGGAGGGAACTGCAGATGCTGGGGATTAGAGTCGAGAGTGTGGTGCTGGAAAAGCACAGCCGGCCAGGCAGCATCCGAGGAGCAGGAACATTGACGTTTCGGGCATAAGCCCCTCATCAGGGATGACCTGACTAGACTAGACATTCAGACAGACGCTTGGGGTACATCAGCTGGAGAATTTTATTAACATCAACAAAAATATCAAAAAGCATTACATCTACAGTCACGGAATGTATGCGCTAAATATCATAATCAGCATTATATTCTGAAAGGCGGAAAACAGAATTTTTTGTGCTATTTGTACAATTTCGATTTGGAACGCCATTTTAAAAATTACAAGTTCAACATCCAGGATATTTAGTTACAGGTGAGCTGTTGGATCCTTGACAAATCCAGGGCCCCGTTATCTCGACGGCAAATCCAGTCTGCTCCCATCTCTGGCTTTGACCGAACAAAGCTGGACAGCAAGGCTTGCACTGTCCAAACAACTGGTTTGGTTCACTTTTGGTTCCTTTCGGGAAGGAACGCTCCCCATCCTGACCCGGCCTGTCCGACGCGTGGCCCCAGACTCACAGCAATCCCGTGCTCTCTCAATTAGGGACGGGCAATCAACGCTGGGTCCCAGATCCACTGTGGCTGTGAATATAGCACTCACCAGCTTTTCATGAAACACAGATAATTAAATTGTATTCAAAGCAAATGCATATGCTTAGCCTTAGTTCTCTTTAGAAACCAGAAGCGTTTAAACTAATCGATGGCTCGACAAATTTTACAAAAGCGACCAAGAGGGCTGAAACGTTGGTTTTTACTCTTAAGGCAGGGTCAGTTCAGGTGGTATTCAACACGCATCTGTGTGAGCTAAAATGTATCAACACATGCACAGGTAGATAGGATAGTGAAGGAGGCGTTTGGTATGCTTTCCTTTATTGGTCAGAGTATTGAGTACAGGAGTTGGGAGGTCATGTTGCGGCTGTACAGGACATTGGTTAGGCCACTGTTGGAATATTGCGTGCAATTCTGGTCTCCTTCCTATCGGAAAGATGTTGTGAAACTTGAAAGGGTTCAGAAAAGATTTACAAGGATGTTACCAGGGTTGGAGGGTCTGAGCTACAGGGAGAGGCTGAACAGGCTGGGGCTGTTTTCCCTGGAGCGTCGGAGGCTGAGGAGTGGCATTATAGAGGTTTATAAAATCATGAGGGGCATGGATAGGGTAAATAGACAGTCCAGAACTAGAGGGGCATAGATTGGATTAGATTAGATTACTTACCATGTGGAAACAGGCCCTTTGGGTTTTGGGTGAGAGGGGAAAGATATAAAAGAGACCTAAGGGGCAACTTTTTCACACAGAGGGTGGTACGTGTATGAAATGAGCTGCCAGAGGAAGTGGTGGGGGTACAATTACAGCATTTAAAAGGCATTTGGATGGGTTTATGAATAGGAAGGGATATGGGCCAGGTGCTGGCAGGTGGGACTAGATTGGGTTGGGATATCTGGGTCGACATGGGTGGGTTGGACCGAAGCGTCTGTTTCCGTGCTGTACATCTCTATGACTCTATGACAGCTAATCGACTTTGAAAAAATATTACCTTCTGGGGGAGGGTCACTGGAGCTGAAGCGTTAACTCTGTTTCTCTCCACAAATGCTGCCAGAACCAATTTTACAGCAATTTCTGGTTTTGCTTCTGATTTTACAGGCACTCTGCAGTTCTCTCGCTGGTTATTTACACTTTAACCTGCTCACTTGTTCACTCTCAGCCAGCTCAAACAAAGGGGGAGAATGGGGCTCAAAACTGGTGCAGTTTCATGTGCAGTTCGCATTGGATAGAACGTCTCGTGACCATCATTTCACACGTGCCACCATGTTGCGAGATTTTCACCGCTAACCTATCTTAAAAAAAGTGTTTTCATGGAGGTGTGGGCATCGATAGAAAATCATTGCCCATTCTTGACTTGCCCATGAGAAGTGGGTATCGGGTGCTGCAGTGTGTGTGTGTGTGTGTGTGTGGTGAAGACACCCACAAGTGTGGTTGGTGAGGGAGTTCCAGAATTCTGACGAGGCAAACAGCAACCTCACACTGTTGTAAAAACCCGACAGATTGATAAGAGCCGGAATTCATAAGTTGGCTTTTGAGCTTGCGACGAATTAATTCCCCCACAAACCCCTTGATTCTGAGAAGGCACGAACCCAGAAATTGCAACCCCTACTATATCATCGAATGATCTAATCAAACCATGTGTTAACCTCCAACACACACACACACACTGCACATTTCTCACAACACAACAATATTAATAGGGTGCTCTGCAGAAATACTGCCTCAACTCTTGCCTTAGATGGATTGCTTAAAAGAGCACAGCGCTGGCATTGAAAGCAGCTGATGTTACTGTCGTGAATATCAATTGGTCGACAAGGAAGAGGCTGGGAGTACACAGGAGGAATCCGCAAGCCAGATTTCTCATGGAGCAACGGACTCTGTGTCTTGTGTGGGTCTGACCAACTTAGAGTCATAGAGTCACAGAGATGTACAGCACGGAAACAGACCATTCGGCCCAACCCGTCCATGCTGACCAGATGTTCCAACCCAATCTAGTCCCACCTGCCAGCACTTGGCCCATATCCCTTCAAACCCTTCCTATTCATAAACCCATCCAGATCCTTTTAAATGTTGCAATTGTACCAGCCTCCACCACTTCCTCTGGCAGCTCATTCCATACACGTACCACCCTCTGCGTGAAAAAGTTGCCCCTGAGGTCTCTTCTTTATCTTTCCCCTCTCACCCTAAACCCTCTAATTTTGGACTTCCCTAACCTGGGAAAAAGACCTAGGCTATTCAACCTATCCATGCCCCTCATGATTTTTTGAACCTCTTGAAGGTCACCCCTCAGCCTCCGACGCTCCAGGGAAAACAGCCCCAGCCTATTCAGCCTCTCCCTGTAGCTCAGATCCTCCAACCCTGGCAACATCCTTGTAAATCTTTTCTGAACCCTTTCAAGTTTCTGGTCTAGGAAGGAGACCAGAATTGCACGCAATATTCCAACAATAGCCTAACCAATATCCTGTACAGCTGCAACATGACCTCCCAACTCCTGTACTCAATACTCTGACCAATAAAGGAAAGCATACCAAACGCCTTCTTCACTATCCTATCTACCTGTGACTCCACTTTCAAGGAGCTATGAACCTGCACTCCAAGGTCTCTTTGTTCAGCAACACTCCCCAGGACCTTACCATTAAGTGTATAAGTCCTGCTAAGATTTGCTTTCCCAAAATGCAGCACCTCACATTTATCTGAATTAAACTCCATCTGCCACTTCTCAGCCCATTGGCCCATCTGGTCCAGATCCTGTTGTAATCTGAGGTAACCCTCTTCACTGTCCACTACACCTCCAATTTTGGTCTCATCTGCAAACTTACTAACTGTACCTCTTATGTTCACATCCAAATCATTTATGTAAATGATGAAAAGTAGAGGACCCAGCACCGATCCTTGTGGCACTCCACTGGTCACAGGCCTCCAGTCTGAAAAACAACCCTCCACCACCACCCTCTGTCTTCTACCTTTGAGCCAGTTCTGTATCCAAATGGCTAGTTCTCCCGGTATTCCGTGAGATCTAACCTTGCTAACCAGTCTCCCATGGGGAACCTTGTCGAACACCTTACTGAAGTCCATACTCAGCACCATCCTCCTACCTGTCAATCTTCCTTCCCATCTATCCACTCCACCCTCATCTCTGACCTATCACCTTTACCCACATCTCCATCCACCTATTGCACTCCCAGCTACCTTCTCCCCAGTCCCACCCCCTTCCACCCCAGAGGCTCCCAGCCTCATTCCTGATGAAGAGCTTTTGCCTGAAACATCGATTTTCCGGCTCCTCAGATGCTGCCTGACCTGCTGTGCTTTTCCAGCACCGCTCTAATCTTGACTCCATATAGATCACCTCCACCGCTCTGCCCTCATCAACCCTCTTTGTTGCTTCTTCAAAAAAACTCAATCAAGTTGATGAGACATGATTTCTCATGCACAAAGCCACGTTGACTCTCCCGAATCAGTCCTGGCCTTTCCAAATACCTGTTGAAGGGAACATCTCTGCAAAATATATATCATAACGGCCCCTTGGTTGCCTGTGCATTTATATACAAAAAGCCATAACAATATCTCAGCAGTGGTGATATCAGTGAGTTAGCAACTGCGGTGCAGGGGGTGGGTGGGGGAGGGGGGTTGGGTTGGAGGTGGTTAGGGTGAGGTTGAGAGGTGGGATACAGCAAAGCACACTTTTAACATCGGGCACTACTACGGCACAGTCAGAGATTGACCAGCACATAGCCAACCACAAATCCGGAGTCCTTTCCGCACGGGACGTCCTGTGGCAGGCGCTACTTAAATGCCGCAGAGTCCATCCAGTTGTGGCGATGCTGCCCTTTTATGCTGCTCTTTTTTTATTTTCCGACTCCGAAATGTCTGCAGGTTGAAGGGGTTCTAGGGCCAATTTGATTCGAGCTAACAGATATTGCCTCAGGCAGACGGCTTTCAAGTTTAAAGAAAAAAAAACCCTTGCACAATGACAGGGGAGTGGTCAGTTCTCCCAGCTCACCTCTTTTCTGGTTTGGTTTTTTTTATAAGTAGTAGAAAAGCTGCTGAAGCCACAGGTAGGTCCCCACTGGTCCTCTCTTCCCCACCCCCCCCCCCCCCCACCACCCGACATCTATCCTGCAAGACTCTGGGTTTGACTTTTACCTTGTGTGCTAAGGGGTGTTTATGGGGATCGTTGCAAGCATTCAGAACAGCATCATTATGTTGGGATGATCGGTTGGATTTTCAAAGAGGTTAAGTTATTCGATATTCTGTTTTCTGCTGTGGGGGGGGGGGGGGGGTTCATTCGGTTTGCTTTAAAACTAAGTGGTTGGGCTGGCTGCATCACTCCTGAGATTTCCACTGTACACCTGCTTAAAACAACTTGCAAAGAGAGGCTTTGGGCCACTATCTTGAAATTTTTTTAGGGAGTCTGTCCTGGTCCATAACTCAATTCCTTTAGTTACAGCAATGATCCTCCGATTGAAGCCCACCCCCCCACCTCCTTCGCCCCTGCACCGATTTCCACCAGGAGCTCCCCATATTGATGACCTTTGCATGTTTTCAAATGCCACATTAAAGCAAGACTTTAATCCCTTCTCACCACCCAACCTCCAGTCCCCGCTGCCATTGCAGGAGTGGTCACCTTTCCAGAAAGGCCTGCGGTAGGCGCCACTGAAATGCACGCGGTGCGCTGCTGTCCCGTTAGGTGGAAGGTGGCTCAACGCAGGGCAGGGAATCCCACCCCTCTGCAAGGGTTTGTGCGGAACACACGAATTGAGATGTGGGCACTCTTGCAGTTGTGTCCTGACACAAGGAACACACCCGTCCCATGCTTAATGAGCTGACACTGAATGGCTTACAGCAGTGAAATGGTCCACGTTGGTGGAAGTATGTCCCCTTAAGCTCATAAGATATAGGGGGAGGGGGGGGGGGAATAGGCCATTCGGCTCATCGAGTCTGCTCCGCCATTCCATCATGGTTGATTTTCTCCTCACCCTCCCCCATTTCCCTGCCTTCTCCTCATACCCCTCCAACCCATTTCCAATTAAACATCTGCTGAACCCCTCCTCAAACTTACTCACTGTCCCAGCATCCTTTGGGATAACGAATTCCCCAGATCCACAATCCTTTGGGAGAAGTAGGTTCTCAAACTAGAGATAAGGAGAGATGGAGTTTTTACAATATTGGGAGCCCGTATTGTTGACGGAAAATCGCTGAGGACTCCGACTGGGGCTATTTTGGGGAATGATTAACCGGCATCGATGGAAATGACCACCCTCCCCCCCACCCCCGCGGGGCTGACCAAGTTAACTTGAGGGCACTCGGCCTGGTGTTTGCTGGGAGGGAAGGCAGATCTGAAACAGATGCAGGGCGATTGCTGGAGAAACTCGGCAGGCCCAGCAGTGGAGAGAGAAACAGGTTTCATGTTCAATGTACCCGGGCTGGAAACATCATCGCTGTCTCGCTCTCCATGCTTGCAACCAGAGCTAACTGAGTTTCTCCAGCATTTTGTGAGGTAAATACAGGCTGGGGGGGGGGGGGGGGGGTTTGGGTGAGGGGTGGGGGAGTGAGGCGTAAGGAACTCGGGGAAGCACTCAGCCCTGGATCTCCCAATAGAAAAGCAGTCAAGCGCTCAGAGAGAGAGAGAGAGAGAGAGAAAGAATGAAAGAAAGAAAGAAAGAGAGAGAGAGAATATATTGAAACATTGAGGTGATGAGGTGGGAGAGCCAGTCATTGGGAACTGACATGTGTGGATGGAGATGGGCAGCAGGCCATCTCTGTTCTGATTGAAGGGACAGGCTGGGTGGAAGGGCCGAATAGACTCCCCATTGTTCCAGATGACCGCATGAAAAATAAACCCCACCCCTCACCAGTCCTTTATCCCTCTCATCTCGAATGTTTCTAACGCCTCGGTTGACTTTAATCGTGCTGCTTCCCACCCCACCCCGTCTGTTGGAAACGGCTGGTCCCCCTCGACTCTGAGCAAATAGGCCCTCTGCTTCCCCTCCCCTCGGTGTTTCTGAACACCTCGCATCTAATACCCCCTTCAGAATGTTACTTGAGGGTCACAATCCCAGTCTCTTTCTCTCTCTCTCTCACACACACACTGTCTCTCTGTCTCTCTCTTTCTCTCTATCCCTCTCTCTCTCTCACACACACTCTCTCTCTGTCCCTCTCTCTCTCTGTCCCTCTCTCTCTGTGTGTCTCTCTCTCTCTCACACTCTCACTCTCTCTGTCTCTCACTCTCTCTCTGTCTCTTTCTCTCTGTCTCTCTCACTCTCTCTGTCTCTCTCACTCTCTCTTTCTCTCTCTCTCTGTCTCTCTCACTCTCTGTCCCTCTCTCACTGTCATTCTCTCCCCCTCTTCTGTTTCTAACACAGATTCACTCATGGGATCTGGGCAATGCCGACTGAGTGCAATGTTTAATGCCTGTCCCTAATTGCACCTTAAGGGGGCCGTAGTGAGCTGCCCTGCTAGAGCCTCGGTCTAATGCCCCCTTTGAATGCAAGGTGGGGGAAGGGGCTAACTGATCCATCATCAGAAGGTCACTGGAGCCGTTGTGTGGTATTGTCCTTACTCCCAGAACACAAGGTCTGGGTTCAAGTCCCACCTGCTCCAGGGGGGGTGTCATAACATCTCTGAAAAGGTTGGTTAGGCAAAACAGGTTAAATAAAAAAAAATTGTATGGCCACTCAAGGGCCCTCCTGTGGCACAGTGGTAATATCCCTAACCCTGGACCGAGAGGTCGGGTTCAAGACCCAGTCTCTCTAGAGGTGTGCAATAACATCACTGAACAAATTAATTTGGAAAAAAAATAGGTTAAAAAAGAATGTGGGAGAGGGCCCTCCTGTGGCACAGTGGTAATGTCCCTACCCCTGGCCCGAGAGGCAGGGGAACAAATCCCACCTGCTCCAGTAGGGAATGCCATAACATCTCTGAACAAATTAATTTGGAAAAAAATAGGTTAAAAAAATAAATGTGGGAGAGGGCCCTCATGTGGCACAGTGGGGTAGACCCCAATCCTGGACTGGACGCTCAGAACGCAGAGTAGGAAGTGTCTCCCGACTCAGAGACGGTGACGACAGAATGGCGTTGTCGCTGGCTCCTGGGGACAGAGGCCCACCCGCGGGCGAAGGGGCAGCCCAGCACCCCGAGGCACTCGAACATCCTGGAGCGGAACTTGGCACCGGCGAGGGCGTACAGGAAGGGGTTGAGGCAGCAGTGCAGGTTGCCCAGGCAGGCGGCCAGGACGTAGCTGGTGTCCATGCGCCCCTCGGCGCTGCAGTCCCGCCCCAGGGCTCCCAACCGGTGCAGGGTCTCCAGGAACATCACCACGTTGTAGGGGGTCCAGCAGAGGAAGAAGACGGTCACCACGGCGGCCATCACCTTGAGGGCGCGGCGTTCCCGTGGCCGCTGGGAATTGTGGGATTGCGCCAGGGTCAGGCCGATCTTCAGGTAACTGTAGCCCATGATCCCCAGCGGTAGCAGGAAGCCGGTGACATGGTAGAAGCAGCGAAGGCCCACGATCCAGCCCTTGGAGTTGTTGGCGCCGTAATTATGGGCGCACTTCTGGGACCCGTTGACCCTCATGGAGTGCAGGAAGACGAAATCCGGGACTGCCAGCAGGAGGCAGAAGAGCCAGACGGCCGAGCAGCTGAGGTAAACACGCCAAGGCCTCCTCCTCTTATAGAGTTCCACGGCGTGGACGATGGAGAGGTAGCGATCGAAGCTAATACAGCCCAGCAGGTAGATGCTGCTGTAGAAGCTGACGTTGTACAGGGCGCCCAGCACCTTGCAGGCCGCGTGGCCAAACACCCACTCATGGGCGGATTCCGCAGCCCAAAAGGGCAGGCCCACCACCAGCAGCAGGTCGGCCGCGGCCAGGTGCAGGACGTACATCTCCGTGGCAGCCAGGCGCTTCAGGCTACGGGAGAGGACGCCCACCACCAGGCCGTTTCCCAGCAGACCCACCAGGAAGACGGCGCTGTACAGGACCGGGATGAAGATGCGTGTGAAGGACAGGCTGCTGCTCGGGTCACAGGGCTGGCTCAGGCACACCGCCATACCGTCGCACGGATCGTAACTGGAATTCGACAGCAGATCGTAGCTAGCATTCCCGGAGAAATACATCGAGAAATTGAAGTCAAAAAAATCCTGTAAAACAGAGAGAGAACCGACAGTGAGTTAAGGGACAGAGAGGGAAGTGACAGTGAGTTAAGGCCCTTCGGCCCTCGATGTTGCGCCGATCCAAGCCCACCTAACCTACACTAGCCCACTATCCTCCATATGTCTATCCAATGACCGCTTAAATGCCCATAATGAGGGAGAGTCCACCACTGCTACTGGCAGGGCATTCCATGAACTCACGACTTGCTGAGTAAAGAACCTACCCCTAACATCTGTCCTATACCTACCCCCCCCCTTAATTTAAAGCTATGCCCCCTTGTAATAGCTGACTCCATACGTGGAAAAAGGTTCTCACGGTCAACCCTATCTAAACCCCTAATCATCTTGTACTCCTCTATCAAGTCACCCCTAAACCTTTTTTTCTCCAATGAAAACAGCCCCAAGTGCCTCAGCCTTTCCTCATACGATCTTTCTACCATACCAGGCAACATCCTGGTAAACCTCCTCTGCACCCGTTCCAGTGCCTCCACATCCTTCCTATAGTATGGGGACCAAAACTGCACACAATATTCCAGATGTGGCCGCACCAGAGTCTTATACAACTGCAACAAGACCTCAGTACTCTGGAACTCAATTCCTCTACCAATAAAAGCCAGTACGCCATATGCCTTCTTCACCGCACTATTTACCTGGGTGGCAACTTTCAAAGATCTATGTACATGGACACCAAGATCCCTCTGCTCATCCACACTACCAAGTATCCGACCATTAGCCCAGTACCCCGTCTTTTTGTTACTCTTACCAAAGTGAATCACCTCACACTTACCCACATTGGACTCCATTTGCCACCTTTCTGCCCAGTTCTGCAGCTTCTCTATATCCCGCTGTAACCTGCCACATCCTTCCTCACTGTCAACAACTCCTCTGACTTTCGTATCATCCGCAAACTTGCTCACCCAACCTTCTAACCCCTCCTCCAGGTCATTTATAAAAATGACAAACAGCAATGGTCCCAAAACAGATCCTTGCGGAACACCGCTAGTGACGGCACTCCAAGATAACCTTTACCATCAACTACTACCCTCTGTCTTCTTCCAGCCAGCCAACTCCTAATCCAAACCTCCAACTCACCCTCAATGCCATACCTCCGTATTTTTTGCAGTAGTCTACCATGGGGAACCTTATCAAACGCCTTACTAAAATCCATATACACCACATCTACCGCTTTCCCCTCGTCCACCTCCTTAGTCACCTTCTCAAAGAATTCAATAAGGTTTGTGAGGCACGACCTGCCCTTCACAAAACCATGCTGACTATCCTTGATCACATTATTCCTATCCAGATGTTCATAAATCCTATCCCTTACAATTCTCTCTAAGACTTTGCCCACAACAGAAGTGAGACTCACCGGCCTATAGTTACTAGGGTTATCCCTACTCCCCTTCTTGAACAAGGGAACCACATTTGCTATCCTCCAGTCTTCTGGCACTATTCCTGTAGACAACGAGGACATAAAAATCAAGGCCAATGGCTCTGCAATCTCCTCCCTTGCTTCCCAGAGATTCCCAGGATAAATGCCATCAGGCCCAGGGGACTTATCTATTTTCACCCTTTCCAGGATTTCCAACACCTCTTCCCTACATACCTCAAAGCCATCCATTCTACTTAATTGTGACTCAGTACTCACATTGACAACAATGTCCTGTTCCTGAGTGAATACTGACGAAAAGTATTCATTCAGTGTCTCCCCAATCTCTTCAGCTTCCACACGCAACTTCCCACTACTATCCTTGACTGGACCTATTCCTACCCTAGTCATTCTTTTATTCCTGACATACCTATAGAAAGCCTTAGGGTTTTCCCTAATCCTACCAACTAAGGACCTTTCATGTCCCCTCCTTGCTGCTCTTAGCTCTCTCTTCAGGTCCTTCCTGGCTACCTTATAACTCTCAATCGCCCCAATTGAACCTTCACGCCTCATCTTTACATAGGCCGCCCTCTTCCATTTAACAAGGGATTCCAATTCCTTATTAAACCACGGCTCCTTCACACGACCCTTTCCTCCCTGCCTGACGGGCACATACTTATCAAGGACACTCAATAGTTGCTCCTTGAACAAGCTCCACATATCAATTACACCCTTGCCTTGAAGCTTACTTTTCCTGGCCACACATCCTAAGTCATGCCTCACCGCATCATAATTTCCCTGCCCCCAGCTATAACTCTTGCCCTGTGGTGCACTCTTATCCCTCTCCATCACTAGAGTAAAAGTCACCGAATTGTGCTAAGGGACAGAGACAGGGAACTGACAGTGAGTTAAGGGACAGAGAGGAAAACTGACAGTGAGTTAAGGGACAGAGAGGGAGAACTGACAGTGAGTTAAGGGACAGGGAGAGGGAAGTGACAGTGAGTTAAGTGACAGAGAGATGGAACTGAGAGTGAGTTAAGGGACAGAGAGAGGGAACTGACAGTCAGTTAAGTGACAGAGAGAGGGAAGTGACAGTGAGTTTAGGGACTGAGAGGGAACGGACAGTGAGTTAAGGGACCAGGAGGGAACCGACAGTGAGTTAAGGGACAGAGAGAGGGAACCAACAGTGAGTTAAGGGACAGAGAGAGGGAACCGACAGTGAATTAAGGGACAGAGATAGAACTGACAGTGAGTTAAGGGACAGAGAGAGGGAACCGACGTTGAGTTAAGGGACAGAGAGAGGGAACTGACAGTGAGTTAAGGAACAGAGATAGAACTGACAGTGAGTTAAGGGACAGAGAGAGGGAACTGACGTTGAGTTAAGGGACAGAGATAGAACTGACAGTGAGTTAAGGGACAGAGAGAGGGAACCGACGTTGAGTTAAGGGACAGAGAGAGGGAACTGACAGTGAGTTAAGGGACAGCGAGAGGGAACCGACAGTGAGTTAAGGGACAGAGAGAGGGAAGTGACAGTGAGTTAAGGGACAGAGAGAGGGAACTGACAGTGAGTTAAGGGACAGAGAGAGGGAACTGACAGTGAATTAAGGGACAGAGAGAGGGAACCGACAGTCAGTTAAGGGACAGAGAGAGGGAAGTGACAGTGAGTTTAGGGACTGAGAGGGAACGGACAGTGAGTTAAGGGACAGAGAGGAGGACTGAAAGTGAGTTAAGGGACAGAGAGAGGGAAGTAACAGTGAGTTAAGGGACAGAGAGAGGGAACCGAAAGTGAGTTAAGGGACAGAGAGAGGGAACCGACAGTGAGTTAAGGGACAGAGAGAGGGAACCGAAAGTGAGTTAAGGGACAGAGAGAGGGAACCAACCGTGAGTTAAGGAACAGAGAGAGGGAACTGACAGTGAGTTAAGGGACAGAGAGAGGGAACCGACAGTGAGTTAAGGGACAGAGAGAGGGAACCAACCGTGAGTTAAGAGACAGAGAGAGGGAACGGTCAGTGAATTAAGGGACAGAGAGAGGGAACCAACAGTGAGTTAAGGGACAGAGAGAGGGAAACGACAGTGAGTTAAGGGACAGAGAGAGGGAACTGACAGTGAGTTAAGAGACAGAGAGATGGAACAGACAGTGAATTAAGGGACAGAGAGAGGGAACCGACAGTGAGTTAAGGGACAGAGAGAGGGAACCGACAGTGAGTTAAGGGACAGAGAGAGGGGACTGACAGTGAGTTAAGGGACAGAGAGAGGGAACCGACAGTGAGTTAAGGGACAGAGAGAGGGAACAGACAGTGAATTAAGGGACAGAGAGAGGGAACCGACAGTGAGTTAAGGGACAGAAAGAGGGAACCAACAGTGAGTTAAGGGACAGAGAGAGGGAACCGACAGTGAGTTAAGGGACAGAGAGAGGGAACCGACAGTGAGTTAAGGGGCAGAGAGAGGGAACTGACAGTGAGTTAAGGGGCAGAGAGAGGGAACTGACAGTGAGTTAAGGGGCAGAGAGAGGGAACTGACAGTGAGTTAAGGGACAGAGAGAGGGAACTGACAGTGAGTTAAGGGGCAGAGAGAGGGAACTGACAGTCAGTTAAGGGACAGAGAGAGGGAACCGACAGTGAGTTAAGGGGCAGAGAGAGGGAACTGACAGTGAGGTAAGGGGCAGAGAGAGGGAACTGACAGTCAGTTAAGGGACAGAGAGAGGGAACCGACAGTGAGTTAAGGGGCAGAGAGAGGGAACTGACAGTGAGTTAAGGGGCAGAGAGAGGGAACTGACAGTCAGTTAAGGGACAGAGAGAGGGAACCGACAGTGAGTTAAGGGGCAGAGAGAGGGAACTGACAGTGAGTTAAGGGGCAGAGAGAGGGAACTGACAGTGATTTAAGGGACAGACACCGAACCGACAGTGAGTTAAGGGGCAGAGAGGAGAGAACTGACAGTGAGTTAAGGGACAGAGATAGAACTGACAGTGAGTTAAAGGACAGAGAGAGGGAACTGACAGTGAGTTAAGGGACAGCGAGGGGGAACGGACAGTGAGTTAAGGGACAGAGAGGGGGAACCGACAGTGAGTTCAGGGACAGAGAGAGTGAACCGACAGTGAGTTAAGGGACAGTGAGAGGGAAGTGATAGTGAGTTAAGGGACAGAGAGGGAGAACTCACAGTGCGTTACGGGACAGAGAGAGGGAAGTGACAGTGAGTAAAGGTATAGAGAGGGACCGACAGTGAGTTAAGGGACAGAGAGAGAGAACCGACAGGGAGTTCAGGGACAGAGTGAGGGAACCAACAGTGAGTTAAGGGACAGAGAGGAGGGAACTGACAGTGAGTTTCGGGACAGAGAGAGGGAACTGACAGTGAGTTAAGGGACTGAGAGAGGGGACTGACAGTGAGTTAAGGGACTGAGAGAGGGGACTGACAGGGAGTTAAGGGACAGAGAGGGAGAACTCACAGTGCGTTAGGGGACAGAGAGAGGGAAGTGACAGTGAGTAAAGGTATAGAGGGACCGACAGTGAGTTAAGGGACAGAGAGAGAGAACCGACAGTGAGTTAAGGGACAGAGAGAGGGAACTGACAGTGAGTTAAGGGACAGAGAAAGAGAACCGACAGTGAGTTAAGGGACAGAGAGAGGGAACCGACAGTGCGTTAAGGGACAGAGAGAGGGAACTGACAGTTTAAAGGGACAGAGAGAGAGAACCGACAGTGAGTTAAGGGACAGAGAGAGGGAACTGACAGTGAGTTAAGGGACAGAGAGAGGGAACCGACAGTGAGTTAAGGGACAGAGAGAGAGAACCGACAGTGAGTTAAGGGACAGAGAGAGGGAACTGACAGTGAGTTAAGAGACAGAGAGAGGGAACTGACAGTGAGTTAAGGGACAGCGAGAGGGAACCGACAGTGAGTTAAGGGACAGAGAGAGGGAAGTGACAGTGAGTTAAGGGACAGAGAGAGGGAACTGACAGTGAGTTAAGGGACAGAGAGAGGGAAGTGACAGTGCGTTAAGGGACAGAGAGAGGGAACCGACAGTCAGTTAAGGGACAGAGAGAGGGAACCGACAGTGAGTTAAGGGACAGAGAGAGGGATCCGACAGTGAGTTAAGGGACAGAGAGAGGGAACCGACAGTGAGTTAAGGGACAGAGAGAGGGAAGTGACAGTGCGTTAAGGGACAGAGAGAGGGAACTGACAGTGAGTTAAGGGACAGAGAGAGGGAACCGACAGTGAGTTAAGGGACAGAGAGAGGGAAGTGACAGTGAGTTAAGGGACAGCGAGAGGGAACCGACAGTGAGTTAAGGGACAGAGAGAGGGAACCGACAGTGAGTTAAGGGACAGCGAGAGGGAACCGACAGTGAGTTAAGGGACAGAGACAGTGAACCGACAGTGAGTTAAAGGACAGAGAGAGGGAACCGACAGTGAGTTAAGGGACAGAGAGAGGGAAGTGACAGTCAGTTAAGGGACAGAGAGAGGGAACCGACAGTGAGTTAAGGGGCAAAGAGAGGGAACTGACAGTGAGGTAAGGGGCAGAGAGAGGGAACCGACAGTGAGTTAAGGGGCAGAGAGAGGGAACTGACAGTCAGTTAAGGGACAGAGAGAGGGAACCGACAGTGAGTTAAGGGGCAGAGAGAGGGAACTGACAGTGAGGTAAGGGGCAGAGAGAGGGAACTGACAGTCAGTTAAGGGACAGAGAGAGGGAACCGACAGTGAGTTAAGGGGCAGAGAGAGGGAACTGACAGTCAGTTAAGGGACAGAGAGAGGGAACCGACAGTGAGTTAAGGGGCAGAGAGAGGGAACTGACAGTGAGTTAAGGGGCAGAGAGAGGGAACTGACAGTCAGTTAAGGGACAGAGAGAGGGAACCGACAGTGAGTTAAGGGGCAGAGAGAGGGAACTGACAATGAGTTAAGGGGCAGAGAGAGGGAACTGACAGTGATTTAAGGGACAGACACCGAACCGATAGTGAGTTAAGGGACAGAGTGAGGGAACTGACAGTGATTTAAGGGACAGACACCGAACCGACAGTGAGTTAAGGGGCAGAGAGGAGATAACTGACAGTGAGTTAAGGGACAGCGAGAGGGAACCGACAGTGAGATGAGGGACAGAGATAGAACTGACAGTGAGTTTCAGGACAGAGAGAGGGAACTGACAGTGAGTTAAGGGACAGCGAGAGGGAACCGACAGTGAGTTAAGGGACAGAGAGGGGGAACCGACAGGGAGTTCAGGGACAGAGAGAGTGAACCGACAGTGAGTTAAGGGACAGTGAGAGGGAAGTGATAGTGAGTTAAGGGACAGAGAGGGAGAACTCACAGTGCGTTACGGGACAGAGAGAGGGAAGTGACAGTGAGTAAAGGTATAGAGAGGAACCGACAGTGAGTTAAGGGACAGAGAGAGAGAACCGACAGGGAGTTCAGGGACAGAGTGAGGGAACCAATAGTGAGTTAAGGGACAGAGAGGAGGGAACTGACAGTGAGTTTCGGGACAGAGAGAGGGAACTGACAGTGAGTTAAGGGACTGAGAGAGGGGACTGACAGTGAGTTAAGGGACTGAGAGAGGGGACTGACAGGGAGTTAAGGGACAGAGAGGGAGAACTCACAGTGCGTTAGGGGACAGAGAGAGGGAAGTGACAGTGAGTAAAGGTATAGAGGGATCGACAGTGAGTTAAGGGACAGAGAGAGAGAACCGACAGTGAGTTAAGGGACAGAGAGAGGGAACTGACAGTGAGTTAAGGGACAGAGAGAGAGAACCGACAGTGAGTTAAGGGACAGAGAGAGGGAAGTGAGAGTGCGTTAAGGGACAGAGAGAGGGAACTGACAGTTTCAAGGGACAGAGAGAGAGAACCGACAGTGAGTTAAGGGACAGAGAGAGGGAACTGACAGTGAGTTAAGGGAGAGAGAGAGAGAACCGACAGTGAGTTAAGGGACAGAGAGAGAGAACCGACAGTGAGTTAAGGGACAGAGAGAGGGAACTGACAGTGAGTTAAGAGACAGAGAGAGGGAACTGACAGTGAGTTAAGGGACAGCGAGAGGGAACCGACAGTGAGTTAAGGGACAGAGAGAGGGAAGTGACAGTGAGTTAAGGGACAGAGAGAGGGAACTGACAGTGAGTTAAGGGACAGAGAGAGGGAAGTGACAGTGCGTTAAGG
This sequence comes from Chiloscyllium plagiosum, assembly GCF_037043375.1. Classification (NCBI taxonomy): domain Eukaryota; kingdom Metazoa; phylum Chordata; class Chondrichthyes; order Orectolobiformes; family Hemiscylliidae; genus Chiloscyllium; species Chiloscyllium plagiosum. The sequence goes on along the minus strand of NW_028270176.1, from coordinate 27,261,746 downwards.
GACAGAGAGAGGGAACCGACAGTCAGTTAAGGGACAGAGAGAGGGAACCGACAGTGAGTTAAGGGACAGAGAGAGAGATCCGACAGTGAGTTAAGGGACAGAGAGAGGGAACCGACAGTGAGTTAAGGGACAGAGAGAGGGAAGTGACAGTGCGTTAAGGGACAGAGAGAGGGAACTGACAGTGAGTTAAGGGACAGAGAGAGGGAACCGACAGTGAGTTAAGGGACAGAGAGAGGGAAGTGATAGTGAGTTAAGGGACAGCGAGAGGGAACCGACAGTGAGTTAAGGGACAGAGAGAGGGAACCGACAGTGAGTTAAGGGACAGAGACAGTGTACCGACAGTGAGTTCAAGGACAGAGAGAGGGAACCGACAGTGAGTTAAGGGACAGAGAGAGGGAAGTGACAGTGAGTTAAGGGACAGAGAGAGGGACCCGACATTGTGTTAAGGGACAGAGAGAGGGAACTGACAGTGAGTTAAGGGACAGAGAGAGGGACCCGACATTGAGTTAAGGGACAGAGAGAGGGAACCGAGAGTGAGTTAAGGGACAGAGAGAGGGAAGTGACAGTGCGTTAAGGGACAGAGAGAGGGAACCGACAGTGAGTTAAGGGTCAGAGAGAGGGACCCGACATTGGGTTAAGGGACAGAGAGAGGGAAGTGACAGTGAGTTAAGGGACAGAGAGGGGGAAGTGACAGTGAGTGAATGGACAGAGAGAGGAAATAAACAGTGAGTTAAGGGACAGAGAGGAGGGAACTGACAGTGAGTTAAGGGACAGAGAGGGAGAACTCACAGTGCGTTAGGGGACAGAGAGAGGAAAGTGACAGTGAGTAAAGGTTCAGACAGGGACCGACAGTGAGTTAAGGGACAGAGAGAGGGACCGACAGTGAGTTAAGGGACAGAGAGAGAGAACCGACAGTGAGTTAAGGGACAGAGAGGGAACCGACAGTGAGTTAAGGGACAGAGAGAGGGAACCGGCAGTGAGTTAAGGGACAGAGAGAGAGAACCAACAGTGAGTTAAGGGACAGGGAGAGGGAACCGACAGTGAGTTAAGGGACAGAGAGGGAACTGACAATGAGTTAAGGGACAGAGAGAGGGAACCGACAGTGAGTTAAGGGACAGGGAGAGGGAACCGACAGTGAGTTAAGGTACAGAGAGAGGGAACTGACAGTTTAAAGGGACAGAGAGAGTGAACCGACAGTGAGTTAAGAGACAGAGAGAGGGAACCGACAGTGAGTTAAGGGACAGAGAGTGGGAAGTGACAGTGCGTTAAGGGACAGAGAGAGGGAACCGACAGTGAGTTAAGGGACAGAGAGAGGGAACCAACAGTGAGTTAAGGGACAGAGAGAGGGAACCAACAGTGAGTTAAGGGACAGAGAGAGGGAACTGACAGTGAGTTAAGGGACAGAGAGAGGGAACCGACAGTGAGTTAAGGGACAGAGAGAGGGAACTGACAGTGAGTTATGGGACAGAGAGAGGGAACCGACAGTGAGTTAAGGGACAGAGAGAGGGAACTGACAGTGAGTTATGGGACAGAGAGAGGGAACTAACAGTTTAAAGGGACAGAGAGAGAGAACTGACAGTGAGTTCAGAGACAGATAGTGGGAACCGACAGTGAGTTAAGGGACAGAGAGAGGAAACTGACAGTGAGTTATGGGACAGAGAGAGGAAACTGAAAGTGAGTTAAGGGACAGAGAGAGGAAACTGACAGTTTAAAGGGACAGAGAGAGAGAACCGACAGTGAGTTCAGAGACAGATAGTGGGAACCGACAGTGAGTGAAGGGACAGAGAGAGGGAACTGAAAGTTTAAAGGGACAGAGAGAGAGAACCGGCAGTGAGTTAAGGGACAGAGAGAGGGAACTGACAGTTAAAAGGGGCAGAGAGAGAGAACCGACAGTGAGTTCAGGGACAGAGAGAGGAAACCAACCGTGAGTTAAGGGACAGAGACCGAACCGACAGTGAGTTAAGGGACAGAGAGAGGGAACTGACAGTGAGTTCAGGGACAGAGAGAGGGAACTGACAGTGAGTTCAGGGACAGAGAGAGGGAAGTGAGAGTCAGTAAAGGGACAGAGAGAGGGAACCGACAGTGAGTTCAGGGACAGAGAGAGGGAAATGACAGTGAGTTAAGGGACAGAGAGAGGGAACTGACAGTGAGTTCAGGGACAGAGAGAGGGAACTGACAGTGAGTTCAGGGACAGAGAGAGGGAAGTGAGAGTCAGTAAAGGGACAGAGAGAGGGAACCGACTGTGAGTTAAGGGACAGAGAGAGGGAACCGACTGTGAGTTAAGGGACAGAGAGAGGGAATTAACAGTGAGTTAAGGGACAGAGACCGAACCGACAGTGAGTTAAGGGACAGAGAGAGGGAACCGACAGTGAGTTAAGGGACAGAGAGAGGGAACCGACAGTGAGTTATGGGACAGAGAGAGGGAACCGACAGTGAGTTAAGGGACAGAAAGAGGGACCCGACAGAGAGTTAAGGGACAGAGAGAGGGGACTGACAGTGAGTTAACGGACAGAGAGGGAAGTGACAGTGAGTTAAGGGACAGAGAGAGGGAACTGACAGTGAGTTAAGAGACAGAGAGAGGGAACCGACCGTGAGTTAAGGGACAGAGAGAGGAGACTGACAGTGAGTTAAGGGACAGAGAGAGGGAACTGACAGTGAGTTAAGAGACAGAGAGAGGGAAGTGACAGTGAGTTAAGGGACAGAGAGAGGGAATCGACAGTGAGTTAAGGGACAGAGAGAGGGACCGACAGTGAGTTAAGGGACAGAGAGAGAGAACCGACAGTGAGTTAAGGGACAGAGAGGAGGGAACTGACAGCGAGTTAAGGGACAGAGAGAGGGAAGTGACAGTGAGTTAAGGGACAGAGAGAGGGAACCGACAGTGAGTTAAGGGAGAGAGAAGAGGGAACTGAGAGTGAGTTAAGGGACAGAGAGAGGGAAGTGACAGTGAGTTAAGGGACAGAGAGGAGGGGACTGACAGTGAGTTAAGGGACAGAGAGAGGGAATTGACAGTGAGTTAAGGGACAGAGACCGAACCGACAGTGAGTTAAGGGACAGAGAGAGGGAACCGACAGTGAGTTAAGGGACAGACAGAGGGAACCGACAGTGAGTTAAGGGACAGAGAGAGGGAACCGACAGTGAGTTATGGGACAGAGAGAGGGAACCGACAGTGAGTTAAGGGACAGAAAGAGGGACCCGACAGTGAATTAAGGGACAGAGAGAGGGAACCGACAGTGAGTTAAGGGACAGAGAGAGGGGACTGACAGTGAGTTAACGGACAGAGAGAGGGAAGTGACAGTGAGTTAAGAGACAGAGAGGGGGAAGTGACAGTGAGTTAAGGGACAGAGAGAGGGAATCGACAGTGAGTTAAGGGACAGAGAGAGGGACCGACAGTGAGTTAAGGGACAGAGAGAGAGAACCGACAGTGAGTTAAGGGACAGAGAGGAGGGAACTGACAGTGAGTTAAGGGACAGAGAGAGGGAAGTGACAGTGAGTTAAGGGACAGAGAGAGGGAACCGACAGTGAGTTAAGGGACAGAGAAGAGGGAACTGAGAGTGAGTTAAGGGACAGAGAGAGGGAACTAAGAGTGAGTTAAGGGACAGAGAGAGGGAAGTGACAGTGAGTGAAGGGACAGAGAGAGGGAACCGACAGTGAGTTAAGGGACAGGGAGAGGGAACCGACAGTGAGTGAAGGGACAGAGAGAGGGAACCGACAGTGAGTTAAGGGACAGGGAGAGGGAACCGACAGTGAGTTAAGGGACAGAGAGAGGGAACCGACAGTGGGTTAAGGGACAGAGAGAGGGAACTGAAAGTTTAAAGGGACAGAGAGAGAGAACCAGCAGTGAGTTAAGGGACAGAGAGAGGGAACTGAAAGTTTAAAGGGACAGAGAGAGGGAACCGACAGTGAGTTAAGGGACAGAGAGAGGAGACTGACAGTGAGTTAAGGGACAGAGAGAGGGAACTGACAGTGAGTTAAGAGACAGAGAGAGGGAAGTGACAGTGAGTTAAGGGACAGAGAGAGGGAATCGACAGTGAGTTAAGGGACAGAGAGAGAGAACCGACAGTGAGTTAAGGGACAGAGAGGAGGGAACTGACAGTGAGTTAAGGGACAGAGAGAGGGAAGTGACAGTGAGTTAAGGGCCAGAGAGAGGGAACCGACAGTGAGTTAAGGGACAGAGAAGACGGAACTGAGAGTGAGTTAAGGGACAGAGAGAGGGAACTAACAGTGAGTTAAGGGACAGAGAGAGGGAAGTGACAGTGAGTTAAGGGACAGAGAGGAGGGGACTAACAGTGAGTTAAGGGACAGAGAGAGAGAACCGACAGTGAGTTAAGGGACAGAGAGGAGGGAACTGACAGTGAGTTAAGGGACAGAGAGAGGGAAGTGACAGTGAGTTAAGGGCCAGAGAGAGGGAACCGACAGTGAGTTAAGGGACAGAGAAGAGGGAACTGAGAGTGAGTTAAGGGACAGAGAGAGGGAACTAACAGTGAGTTAAGGGACAGAGAGAGGGAAGTGACAGTGAGTTAAGGGACAGAGAGGAGGGGACTGACAGTGAGTTAAGGGACAGAGAGAGGGAACCGACAGTGGGTTAAGGTACAGAGAGAGGGAACTGAAAGTTTAAAGGGACAGAGAGAGAGAACCAGCAGTGAGTTCAGGGACAGAGAGAGGGAACCGACAGTGGGTTAAGGTACAGAGAGAGGGAACTGAAAGTTTAAAGGGACAGAGAGAGAGAACCAGCAGTGAGTTAAGGGACAGAGAGAGGGAACCGACAGTGGGTTAAGGTACAGAGAGAGGGAACTGAAAGTTTAAAGGGACAGAGAGAGAGAACCAGCAGTGAGTTAAGGGACAGAGAGAGGGAACCGACAGTGGGTTAAGGTACAGAGAGAGGGAACTGAAAGTTTAAAGGGACAGAGAGAGAGAACCAGCAGTGGGTTAAGGTACAGAGGGAGGGAACCAACAGTGAGTTAAGGGACAGAGACCGAACCGACAGTGAGTTAAGGGACAGAGAGAGGGAACTGACAGTGAGTTAAGGGACAGAGAGAGGGAACTGACAGTGAGTTCAGGGACAGAGAGAGGGAAGTGACAGTGAGTTAAGGGACTGAGAGTGGGAAGTGACAGTGAGTTAAGGGACAGAGAGAGGGAAGTGACAGTGAGTTAAGGGACAGAGAGAGGGAAGTGACAGTGAGTTAAGGGACAGAGAGAGGGAACAGACAGTGAGTTAAGGGACAGAGAGAGGGACCGACAGTGAGTTAAGGGACAGAGAGAGAGAGAACCGACAGTGAGTTAAGGGACAGAGAGTAGGGAACTGACAGTGAGTTAAGGAACAGAGAGAGGGAACCGACAGTGAGTTAAGGGACAGAGAGAGGGAAGTGACAGATGAGTTAAGGGACAGAGAGAGGGAACTGAAAGTGAGTTAAGAGACAGAGAGAGGGAACCGACAGTGAGTTAAGGGACAGAGAGAGGGGACTGACAGTGAGTTAAGGGACAGAGAGGGAGAACTGACAGTGCGTTAGGGGACAGAGAGAGGGAACTAACAGTGAGTTAAGGGACAGAGAGAGGGAACTGATAGTGAGATAAGGGACAGAGAGAGGGAACAGACAGTGAGTTAAGGGACAGAGACCGAACCGACAGTGAGTTTAGGGACAGAGAGAGGGAAGTGACAGTGAGTTAAGGGCCAGAGAGAGGGAACCGACAGTGAGTTAAGGGACAGAGAAGAGGGAACTGAGAGTGAGTTAAGGGACAGAGAGAGGGAACTAACAGTGAGTTAAGGGACAGAGAGAGGGAAGTGACAGTGAGTTAAGGGACAGAGAGGAGGGGACTGACAGTGAGTTAAGGGACAGAGAGAGGGAACCGACAGTGAGTTAAGGGACAGAGAGAGGGAAGTGACAGTGCGTTAAGGGACAGAGAGAGGGAACTGACAGTGAGTTAAGGGACAGAGAGAGGGAACCGACAGTGAGTTAAGGGACAGAGAGAGGGAAGTGATAGTGAGTTAAGGGACAGCGAGAGGGAACCGACAGTGAGTTAAGGGACAGAGAGAGGGAACCGACAGTGAGTTAAGGGACAGAGACAGTGAACCGACAGTGAGTTAAAGGACAGAGAGAGGGAACCGACAGTGAGTTAAGGGACAGAGAGAGGGAAGTGACAGTGAGTTAAGGGACAGAGAGAGGGACCCGACATTGTGTTAAGGGACAGAGAGAGGGAACTGACAGTGAGTTAAGGGACAGAGAGAGGGACCCGACATTGAGTTTAGGGACAGAGAGAGGGAACCGACAGTGAGTTAAGGGACAGAGAGAGGGAAGTGACAGTGCGTTAAGGGACAGAGAGAGGGAACCGACAGTGAGTTAAGGGACAGAGAGAGGGACCCGACATTGGGTTAAGGGACAGAGAGAGGGAAGTGACAGTGAGTTAAGGGACAGAGAGAGGGAAGTGACAGTGAGTGAATGGACAGAGAGAGGAAATAAACAGTGAGTTAAGGGACAGAGAGGAGGGAACTGACAGTGAGTTAAGGGACAGAGAGGGAGAACTCACAGTGCGTTAGGGGACAGAGAGAGGAAAGTGACAGTGAGTAAAGGTTCAGACAGGGACCGACAGTGAGTTAAGGGACAGAGAGAGGGACCGACAGTGAGTTAAGGGACAGAGAGAGAGAACCAACAGTGAGTTAAGGGACAGAGAGGGAACCGACAGTGAGTTAAGGGACAGAGAGAGGGAACCGGCAGTGAGTTAAGGGACAGAGAGAGAGAACCAACAGTGAGTTAAGGGACAGGGAGAGGGAACCGACAGTGAGTTAAGGGACAGAGAGGGAACTGACAATGAGTTAAGGGACAGAGAGAGGGAACCGACAGTGAGTTAAGGGACAGGGAGAGGGAACCGACAGTGAGTTAAGGTACAGAGAGAGGGAACTGACAGTTTAAAGGGACAGAGAGAGTGAACCGACAGTGAGTTAAGAGACAGAGAGTGGGAAGTGACAGTGCGTTAAGGGACAGAGAGAGGGAACCGACAGTGAGTTAAGGGACAGAGAGAGGGAACCAACAGTGAGTTAAGGGACAGAGAGACGGAACCAACAGTGAGTTAAGGGACAGAGAGAGGGAACCGACAGTGAGTTAAGGGACAGAGAGAGGGAACTGACAGTGAGTTATGGGACAGAGAGAGGGAACTAACAGTTTAAAGGGACAGAGAGAGAGAACTGACAGTGAGTTCAGAGACAGATAGTGGGAACCGACAGTGAGTTCAGGGACAGAGAGAGGAAACTGACAGTGAGTTATGGGACAGAGAGAGGAAACTGAAAGTGAGTTAAGGGACAGAGAGAGGAAACTGACAGTTTAAAGGGACAGAGAGAGAGAACCGACAGTGAGTTCAGAGACAGATAGTGGGAACCGACAGTGAGTGAAGGGACAGAGAGAGGGAACTGAAAGTTTAAAGGGACAGAGAGAGAGAACCGGCAGTGAGTTAAGGGACAGAGAGAGGGAACTGACAGTTAAAAGGGGCAGAGAGAGAGAACCGACAGTGAGTTCAGGGACAGAGAGAGGAAACCAACAGTGAGTTAAGGGACAGAGACCGAACCGACAGTGAGTTAAGGGACAGAGAGAGGGAACTGACAGTGAGTTCAGGGACAGAGAGAGGGAACTGACAGTGAGTTCAGGGACAGAGAGAGGGAAGTGAGAGTCAGTAAAGGGACAGAGAGAGGGAACCGACAGTGAGTTCAGGGACAGAGAGAGGGAAATGACAGTGAGTTAAGGGACAGAGAGAGGGAACTGACAGTGAGTTCAGGGACAGAGAGAGGGAAATGACAGTGAGTTAAGGGACAGAGAGAGGGAACCGACTGTGAGTTAAGGGACAGAGAGAGGGAACCGACTGTGAGTTAAGGGACAGAGAGAGGGAATTAACAGTGAGTTAAGGGACAGAGACCGAACCGACAGTGAGTTAAGGGACAGAGAGAGGGAACCGACAGTGAGTTAAGGGACAGAGAGAGGGAACCGACAGTGAGTTATGGGACAGAGAGAGGGAACCGACAGTGAGTTAAGGGACAGAAAGAGGGACCCGACAGTGAGTTAAGGGACAGAGAGAGGGGACTGACAGTGAGTTAACGGACAGAGAGGGAAGTGACAGTGAGTTAAGGGACAGAGAGAGGGAACTGACAGTGAGTTAAGAGACAGAGAGAGGGAACCGACCGTGAGTTAAGGGACAGAGAGAGGAGACTGACAGTGAGTTAAGGGACAGAGAGAGGGAACTGACAGTGAGTTAAGAGACAGAGAGAGGGAAGTGACAGTGAGTTAAGGGACAGAGAGAGGGAATCGACAGTGAGTTAAGGGACAGAGAGAGGGACCGACAGTGAGTTAAGGGACAGAGAGAGAGAACCGACAGTGAGTTAAGGGACAGAGAGGAGGGAACTGACAGTGAGTTAAGGGACAGAGAGAGGGAAGTGACAGTGAGTTAAGGGACAGAGAGAGGGAACCGACAGTGAGTTAAGGGACAGAGAAGAGGGAACTGAGAGTGAGTTAAGGGACAGAGAGAGGGAAGTGACAGTGAGTTAAGGGACAGAGAGGAGGGGACTGACAGTGAGTTAAGGGACAGAGAGAGGGAATTGACAGTGAGTTAAGGGACAGAGACCGAACCGACAGTGAGTTAAGGGACAGAGAGAGGGAACCGACAGTGAGTTAAGGGACAGACAGAGGGAACCGACAGTGAGTTAAGGGACAGAGAGAGGGAACCGACAGTGAGTTATGGGATAGAGAGAGGGAACCGACAGTGAGTTAAGGGACAGAAAGAGGGACCCGACAGTGAATTAAGGGACAGAGAGAGGGAACCGACAGTGAGTTAAGGGACAGAGAGAGGGGACTGACAGTGAGTTAACGGACAGAGAGAGGGAAGTGACAGTGAGTTAAGAGACAGAGAGGGGGAAGTGACAGTGAGTTAAGGGACAGAGAGAGGGAATCGACAGTGAGTTAAGGGACAGAGAGAGGGACCGACAGTGAGTTAAGGGACAGAGAGAGAGAACCGACAGTGAGTTAAGGGACAGAGAGGAGGGAACTGACAGTGAGTTAAGGGACAGAGAGAGGGAAGTGACAGTGAGTTAAGGGACAGAGAGAGGGAACCGACAGTGAGTTAAGGGACAGAGAAGAGGGAACTGAGAGTGAGTTAAGGGACAGAGAGAGGGAACTAACAGTGAGTTAAGGGACAGAGAGAGGGAAGTGACAGTGAGTGAAGGGACAGAGAGAGGGAACCGACAGTGAGTTAAGGGACAGGGAGAGGGAACCGACAGTGAGTGAAGGGACAGAGAGAGGGAACCGACAGTGAGTTAAGGGACAGGGAGAGGGAACCGACAGTGAGTTAAGGGACAGAGAGAGGGAACCGACAGTGGGTTAAGGGACAGAGAGAGGGAACTGAAAGTTTAAAGGGACAGAGAGAGAGAACCAGCAGTGAGTTAAGGGACAGAGAGAGGGAACTGAAAGTTTAAAGGGACAGAGAGAGGGAACCGACAGTGAGTTAAGGGACAGAGAGAGGAGACTGACAGTGAGTTAAGGGACAGAGAGAGGGAACTGACAGTGAGTTAAGAGACAGAGAGAGGGAAGTGACAGTGAGTTAAGGGACAGAGAGAGGGAATCGACAGTGAGTTAAGGGACAGAGAGAGAGAACCGACAGTGAGTTAAGGGACAGAGAGCAGGGAACTGACAGTGAGTTAAGGGACAGAGAGAGGGAAGTGACAGTGAGTTAAGGGCCAGAGAGAGGGAACCGACAGTGAGTTAAGGGACAGAGAAGACGGAACTGAGAGTGAGTTAAGGGACAGAGAGAGGGAACTAACAGTGAGTTAAGGGACAGAGAGAGGGAAGTGACAGTGAGTTAAGGGACAGAGAGGAGGGGACTGACAGTGAGTTAAGGGACAGAGAGAGAGAACCGACAGTGAGTTAAGGGACAGAGAGGAGGGAACTGACAGTGAGTTAAGGGACAGAGAGAGGGAAGTGACAGTGAGTTAAGGGCCAGAGAGAGGGAACCGACAGTGAGTTAAGGGACAGAGAAGAGGGAACTGAGAGTGAGTTAAGGGACAGAGAGAGGGAACTAACAGTGAGTTAAGGGACAGAGAGAGGGAAGTGACAGTGAGTTAAGGGACAGAGAGGAGGGGACTGACAGTGAGTTAAGGGACAGAGAGAGGGAACCGACAGTGGGTTAAGGTACAGAGAGAGGGAACTGAAAGTTTAAAGGGACAGAGAGAGAGAACCAGCAGTGAGTTAAGGGACAGAGAGAGGGAACCGACAGTGGGTTAAGGTACAGAGAGAGGGAACTGAAAGTTTAAAGGGACAGAGAGAGAGAACCAGCAGTGAGTTAAGGGACAGAGAGAGGGAACCGACAGTGGGTTAAGGTACAGAGAGAGGGAACTGAAAGTTTAAAGGGACAGAGAGAGAGAACCAGCAGTGAGTTAAGGTACAGAGGGAGGGAACCAACAGTGAGTTAAGGGACAGAGACCGAACCGACAGTGAGTTAAGGGACAGAGAGAGGGAACTGACAGTGAGTTAAGGGACAGAGAGAGGGAACTGACAGTGAGTTCAGGGACAGAGAGAGGGAAGTGACAGTGAGTTAAGGGACTGAGAGTGGGAAGTGACAGTGAGTTAAGGGACAGAGAGAGGGAAGTGACAGTGAGTTAAGGGACAGAGAGAGGGAACAGACAGTGAGTTAAGGGACAGAGAGAGGGACCGACAGTGAGTTAAGGGACAGAGAGAGAGAGAACCGACAGTGAGTTAAGGGACAGAGAGTAGGGAACTGACAGTGAGTTAAGGAACAGAGAGAGGGAACCGACAGTGAGTTAAGGGACAGAGAGAGGGAAGTGACAGTGAGTTAAGGGACAGAGAGAGGGAACTGAAAGTGCGTTAAGAGACAGAGAGAGGGAACCGACAGTGAGTTAAGGGACAGAGAGAGGGGACTGACAGTGAGTTAAGGGACAGAGAGGGAGAACTGACAGTGCGTTAGGGGACAGAGAGAGGGAACTAACAGTGAGTTAAGGGACAGAGAGAGGGAACTGATAGTGAGATAAGGGACAGAGAGAGGGAACAGACAGTGAGTTAAGGGACAGAGACCGAACCGACAGTGAGTTTAGGGACAGAGAGAGGGAAGTGACAGTGAGTTAAGGGCCAGAGAGAGGGAACCGAAAGTGAGTTAAGGGACAGAGAAGAGGGAACTGAGAGTGAGTTAAGGGACAGAGAGAGGGAACTAACAGTGAGTTAAGGGACAGAGAGAGGGAAGTGACAGTGAGTTAAGGGACAGTGAGGAGGGGACTGACAGTGAGTTAAGGGACAGAGAGAGGGAACCGACAGTGGGTTAAGGTACAGAGAGAGGGAACTGAAAGTTTAAAGGGACAGAGAGAGAGAACCAGCAGTGAGTTAAGGGACAGAGAGAGGGAACCGACAGTGGGTTAAGGTACAGAGAGAGGGAACTGAAAGTTTAAAGGGACAGAGAGAGAGAACCAGCAGTGGGTTAAGGTACAGAGGGAGGGAACCAACAGCGAGTTAAGGGACAGAGACCGAACAGACAGTGAGTTAAGGGACAGAGAGAGGGCACTGACAGTGAGTTAAGGGACAGAGAGAGGGAACTGACAGTGAGTTCAGGGACAGAGAGAGGGAAGTGACAGTGAGTTAAGGGACTGAGAGTGGGAAGTGACAGTGAGTTAAGGGACAGAGAGAGGGAAGTGACAGTGAGTTAAGGGACAGAGAGAGGGAACAGACAGTGAGTTAAGAGACAGAGAGAGGGAAGTGACAGTGAGTTAAGGGACAGAGAGAGGGAACAGACAGTGAGTTAAGGGACAGAGAGAGGGTCCAACAGTGAGTTAAGGGACAGAGAGAGAGAGAACCGACAGTGAGTTAAGTGACAGAGAGTAGGGAACTGACAGTGAGTTAAGGAACAGAGAGAGGGAACTGACAGTGAGTTAAGGGACAGATAGAGGGAAGTGACAGTGAGTTAAGGGACAGAGAGAGGGAACTGAAAGTGAGTTAAGAGACAGAGAGAGGGAACCGACAGTGAGTTAAGGGACAGAGAGAGGGGACTGACAGTGAGTTAAGGGACAGAGAGGGAGAACTGACAGTGCGTTAGGGGACAGAGAGAGAGGGAACTAACAGTGAGTTAAGGGACAGAGAGAGGGAACTGATAGTGAGATAAGGGACAGAGAGAGGGAACAGACAGTGAGTTAAGGGACAGAGACCGAACTGACAGTGAGTTAAGGGACAGAGAGAGGGAACCAACAGTGAGTTAAGGGACAGAGAGAGGGAAGTGACAGTGAGTTAAGGGACAGAGAGAGGGAACTGACAGTGAGTTAAGGGACAGAGAGAGCGAAGTGACAGTGAGTTAAGAGACAGAGAGAGGGAAGTGACAGTGAGTTAAGGGACAGAGAGAGGGAAGTGATAGTGAGTTAAGGGACAGAGAGAGGGAACAGACAGTGAGTTAAGGGACAGAGAGAGGGACCGACAGTGAGTTATAGGACAGAGAGAGAGAGAACCGACAGTGAGTTAAGGGACAGAGAGAGGGAACTGACAGTGAGTTAAGAGACAGAGAGAGGGAAGTGACAGTGAGTTAAGGGACAGAGAGAGGGAAGTGACAGTGAGTTAAGGGACAGAGAGAGGGAAGTGACAGTGAGTTAAGGGACAGAGAGGAGGGGACTGACAGTGAGTTAAGGGACAGAGAGAGGGAACCGACAGTGGGTTAAGGTACAGAGAGAGGGAACTGAAAGTTTAAAGGGACAGAGAGAGAGAACCAGCAGTGAGTTAAGGGACAGAGAGAGGGAACCGACAGTGGGTTAAGGTACAGAGAGAGGGAACTGAAAGTTTAAAGGGACAGAGAGAGAGAACCAGCAGTGAGTTAAGGGACAGAGAGAGGGAACCGACAGTGGGTTAAGGTACAGAGAGAGGGAACTGAAAGTTTAAAGGGACAGAGAGAGAGAACCAGCAGTGAGTTAAGGTACAGAGGGAGGGAACCAACAGTGAGTTAAGGGACAGAGACCGAACCGACAGTGAGTTAAGGGACAGAGAGAGGGAACTGACAGTGAGTTAAGGGACAGAGAGAGGGAACTGACAGTGAGTTCAGGGACAGAGAGAGGGAAGTGACAGTGAGTTAAGGGACTGAGAGTGGGAAGTGACAGTGAGTTAAGGGACAGAGAGAGGGAAGTGACAGTGAGTTAAGGGACAGAGAGAGGGAACAGACAGTGAGTTAAGGGACAGAGAGAGGGACCGACAGTGAGTTAAGGGACAGAGAGAGAGAGAACCGACAGTGAGTTAAGGGACAGAGAGTAGGGAACTGACAGTGAGTTAAGGAACAGAGAGAGGGAACCGACAGTGAGTTAAGGGACAGAGAGAGGGAAGTGACAGTGAGTTAAGGGACAGAGAGAGGGAACTGAAAGTGCGTTAAGAGACAGAGAGAGGGAACCGACAGTGAGTTAAGGGACAGAGAGAGGGGACTGACAGTGAGTTAAGGGACAGAGAGGGAGAACTGACAGTGCGTTAGGGGACAGAGAGAGGGAACTAACAGTGAGTTAAGGGACAGAGAGAGGGAACTGATAGTGAGATAAGGGACAGAGAGAGGGAACAGACAGTGAGTTAAGGGACAGAGACCGAACCGACAGTGAGTTTAGGGACAGAGAGAGGGAAGTGACAGTGAGTTAAGGGCCAGAGAGAGGGAACCGAAAGTGAGTTAAGGGACAGAGAAGAGGGAACTGAGAGTGAGTTAAGGGACAGAGAGAGGGAACTAACAGTGAGTTAAGGGACAGAGAGAGGGAAGTGACAGTGAGTTAAGGGACAGTGAGGAGGGGACTGACAGTGAGTTAAGGGACAGAGAGAGGGAACCGACAGTGGGTTAAGGTACAGAGAGAGGGAACTGAAAGTTTAAAGGGACAGAGAGAGAGAACCAGCAGTGAGTTAAGGGACAGAGAGAGGGAACCGACAGTGGGTTAAGGTACAGCGAGAGGGAACTGAAAGTTTAAAGGGACAGAGAGAGAGAACCAGCAGTGGGTTAAGGTACAGAGGGAGGGAACCAACAGCGAGTTAAGGGACAGAGACCGAACAGACAGTGAGTTAAGGGACAGAGAGAGGGCACTGACAGTGAGTTAAGGGACAGAGAGAGGGAACTGACAGTGAGTTCAGGGACAGAGAGAGGGAAGTGACAGTGAGTTAAGGGACTGAGAGTGGGAAGTGACAGTGAGTTAAGGGACAGAGAGAGGGAAGTGACAGTGAGTTAAGGGACAGAGAGAGGGAACAGACAGTGAGTTAAGAGACAGAGAGAGGGAAGTGACAGTGAGTTAAGGGACAGAGAGAGGGAACAGACAGTGAGTTAAGGGACAGAGAGAGGGTCCAACAGTGAGTTAAGGGACAGAGAGAGAGAGAACCGACAGTGAGTTAAGTGACAGAGAGTAGGGAACTGACAGTGAGTTAAGGAACAGAGAGAGGGAACTGACAGTGAGTTAAGGGACAGATAGAGGGAAGTGACAGTGAGTTAAGGGACAGAGAGAGGGAACTGAAAGTGAGTTAAGAGACAGAGAGAGGGAACCGACAGTGAGTTAAGGGACAGAGAGAGGGGACTGACAGTGAGTTAAGGGACAGAGAGGGAGAACTGACAGTGCGTTAGGGGACAGAGAGAGAGGGAACTAACAGTGAGTTAAGGGACAGAGAGAGGGAACTGATAGTGAGATAAGGGACAGAGAGAGGGAACAGACAGTGAGTTAAGGGACAGAGACCGAACTGACAGTGAGTTAAGGGACAGAGAGAGGGAACCAACAGTGAGTTAAGGGACAGAGAGAGGGAAGTGACAGTGAGTTAAGGGACAGAGAGAGGGAACTGACAGTGAGTTAAGGGACAGAGAGAGCGAAGTGACAGTGAGTTAAGAGACAGAGAGAGGGAAGTGACAGTGAGTTAAGGGACAGAGAGAGGGAAGTGATAGTGAGTTAAGGGACAGAGAGAGGGAACAGACAGTGAGTTAAGGGACAGAGAGAGGGACCGACAGTGAGTTATAGGACAGAGAGAGAGAGAACCGACAGTGAGTTAAGGGACAGAGAGAGGGAACTGACAGTGAGTTAAGAGACAGAGAGAGGGAAGTGACAGTGAGTTAAGGGACAGAGAGAGGGAAGTGACAGTGAGTTAAGGGACAGAGAGAGGGAACAGACAGTGAGTTAAGGGACAGAGAGAGGGACCGACAGTGAGTTAAGGGACAGAGAGAGAGAGAACCGACAGTGAGTTAAGGGACAGAGAGTAGGGAACTGACAGTGAGTTAAGGAACAGAGAGAGGGAACCGACAGTGAGTTAAGGGACAGAGAGAGGGAAGTGACAGTGAGTTAAGGGACAGAGAGAGGGAACCACAGTGAGTTAAGGGACAGAGAGAGGGACCGACAGTGAGTTAAGGGACAGAGAGAGAGAACCGACAGTGAGTTAAGGGACAGAGAGTAGGGAACTGACAGTGAGATAAGGAACAGAGAGAGGGAACCGACAGTGAGTTAAGGGGCAGAGAGAGAGAACCGACAGTGAGTTCAGGGACAGAGAGAGGAAACCAACAGTGAGTTAAGGGACAGAGACCGAACCGACAGTGAGTTAAGGGACAGAGAGAGGGAACTGACAGTGAGTTCAGGGACAGAGAGAGGGAAGTGACAGTGAGTAAAGGGACAGAGAGAGGGAACCGACTGTGAGTTCAGGGACAGAGAGAGGGAACCGACTGTGAGTTAAGGGACAGAGAGAGGGAATTAACAGTGAGTTAAGGGACAGAGACCGAACCGACAGTGAGTTAAGGGACAGAGAGAGGGAACCGACAGTGAGTTAAGGGACAGAGAGAGGGAACCGACAGTGAGTTATGGGACAGAGAGAGGGAACTGACAGTGAGTTAAGGGACAGAAAGAGGGACCCGACAGTGAGTGAAGGGACAGAGAGAGGGGACTGACAGTGAGTTAACGGACAGAGAGAGGGAAGTGACAGTGAGTTAAGGGACAGAGAGAGGGAACTGACAGTGACTTAAGAGACAGAGAGAGGGAACCGACCGTGAGTTAAGGGACAGAGAGAGGAGACTGACAGTGAGTTAAGGGACAGAGAGAGGGAACTGACAGTGAGTTAAGAGACAGAGAGAGGGAAGTGACAGTGAGTTAAGGGACAGAGAGAGGGAACTAACAGTGAGTTAAGGGACAGAGAGAGGGAAGTGACAGTGAGTTAAGGGACAGAGAGGAGGGAACTGACAGTGAGTTAAGGGACAGAGAGAGGGAACTGACAGTGAGTTCAGGGACAGAGAGAGGGAAGTGACAGTGAGTTAAGGGACTGAGAGTGGGAAGTGACAGTGAGTTAAGGGACAGAGAGAGGGAAGTGACAGTGAGTTAAGGGACAGAGAGAGGGAAGTGACAGTGAGTTAAGGGACAGAGAGAGGGAACAGACAGTGAGTTAAGGGACAGAGAGAGGGACCGACAGTGAGTTAAGGGACAGAGAGAGGGAACCAACAGTGAGTTAAGGGACAGAGAGAGGGAACCGACAGTGAGTTAAGGGACAGAGAGAGGGAACTGACAGTGAGTTATGGGACAGAGAGAGGGAACTAACAGTTTAAAGGGACAGAGAGAGAGAACTGACAGTGAGTTCAGAGACAGATAGTGGGAACCGACAGTGAGTTCAGGGACAGAGAGAGGAAACTGACAGTGAGTTATGGGACAGAGAGAGGAAACTGAAAGTGAGTTAAGGGACAGAGAGAGGAAACTGACAGTTTAAAGGGACAGAGAGAGAGAACCGACAGTGAGTTCAGAGACAGATAGTGGGAACCGACAGTGAGTGAAGGGACAGAGAGAGGGAACTGAAAGTTTAAAGGGACAGAGAGAGAGAACCGGCAGTGAGTTAAGGGACAGAGAGAGGGAACTGACAGTTAAAAGGGGCAGAGAGAGAGAACCGACAGTGAGTTCAGGGACAGAGAGAGGAAACCAACAGTGAGTTAAGGGACAGAGACCGAACCGACAGTGAGTTAAGGGACAGAGAGAGGGAACTGACAGTGAGTTCAGGGACAGAGAGAGGGAACTGACAGTGAGTTCAGGGACAGAGAGAGGGAAGTGAGAGTCAGTAAAGGGACAGAGAGAGGGAACCGACAGTGAGTTCAGGGACAGAGAGAGGGAAATGACAGTGAGTTAAGGGACAGAGAGAGGGAACTGACAGTGAGTTCAGGGACAGAGAGAGGGAAATGACAGTGAGTTAAGGGACAGAGAGAGGGAACCGACTGTGAGTTAAGGGACAGGGAGAGGGAACCGACTGTGAGTTAAGGGACAGAGAGAGGGAATTAACAGTGAGTTAAGGGACAGAGACCGAACCGACAGTGAGTTAAGGGACAGAGAGAGGGAACCGACAGTGAGTTAAGGGACAGAGAGAGGGAACCGACAGTGAGTTATGGGACAGAGAGAGGGAACCGACAGTGAGTTAAGGGACAGAAAGAGGGACCCGACAGTGAGTTAAGGGACAGAGAGAGGGGACTGACAGTGAGTTAACGGACAGAGAGGGAAGTGACAGTGAGTTAAGGGACAGAGAGAGGGAACTGACAGTGAGTTAAGAGACAGAGAGAGGGAACCGACCGTGAGTTAAGGGACAGAGAGAGGAGACTGACAGTGAGTTAAGGGACAGAGAGAGGGAACTGACAGTGAGTTAAGAGACAGAGAGAGGGAAGTGACAGTGAGTTAAGGGACAGAGAGAGGGAATCGACAGTGAGTTAAGGGACAGAGAGAGGGACCGACAGTGAGTTAAGGGACAGAGAGAGAGAACCGACAGTGAGTTAAGGGACAGAGAGGAGGGAACTGACAGTGAGTTAAGGGACAGAGAGAGGGAAGTGACAGTGAGTTAAGGGACAGAGAGAGGGAACCGACAGTGAGTTAAGGGACAGAGAAGAGGGAACTGAGAGTGAGTTAAGGGACAGAGAGAGGGAAGTGACAGTGAGTTAAGGGACAGAGAGGAGGGGACTGACAGTGAGTTAAGGGACAGAGAGAGGGAATTGACAGTGAGTTAAGGGACAGAGACCGAACCGACAGTGAGTTAAGGGACAGAGAGAGGGAACCGACAGTGAGTTAAGGGACAGACAGAGGGAACCGACAGTGAGTTAAGGGACAGAGAGAGGGAACCGACAGTGAGTTATGGGATAGAGAGAGGGAACCGACAGTGAGTTAAGGGACAGAAAGAGGGACCCGACAGTGAATTAAGGGACAGAGAGAGGGAACCGACAGTGAGTTAAGGGACAGAGAGAGGGGACTGACAGTGAGTTAACGGACAGAGAGAGGGAAGTGACAGTGAGTTAAGAGACAGAGAGGGGGAAGTGACAGTGAGTTAAGGGACAGAGAGAGGGAATCGACAGTGAGTTAAGGGACAGAGAGAGGGACCGACAGTGAGTTAAGGGACAGAGAGAGAGAACCGACAGTGAGTTAAGGGACAGAGAGGAGGGAACTGACAGTGAGTTAAGGGACAGAGAGAGGGAAGTGACAGTGAGTTAAGGGACAGAGAGAGGGAACCGACAGTGAGTTAAGGGACAGAGAAGAGGGAACTGAGAGTGAGTTAAGGGACAGAGAGAGGGAACTAACAGTGAGTTAAGGGACAGAGAGAGGGAAGTGACAGTGAGTGAAGGGACAGAGAGAGGGAACCGACAGTGAGTTAAGGGACAGGGAGAGGGAACCGACAGTGAGTGAAGGGACAGAGAGAGGGAACCGACAGTGAGTTAAGGGACAGGGAGAGGGAACCGACAGTGAGTTAAGGGACAGAGAGAGGGAACCGACAGTGGGTTAAGGGACAGAGAGAGGGAACTGAAAGTTTAAAGGGACAGAGAGAGAGAACCAGCAGTGAGTTAAGGGACAGAGAGAGGGAACTGAAAGTTTAAAGGGACAGAGAGAGGGAACCGACAGTGAGTTAAGGGACAGAGAGAGGAGACTGACAGTGAGTTAAGGGACAGAGAGAGGGAACTGACAGTGAGTTAAGAGACAGAGAGAGGGAAGTGACAGTGAGTTAAGGGACAGAGAGAGGGAATCGACAGTGAGTTAAGGGACAGAGAGAGAGAACCGACAGTGAGTTAAGGGACAGAGAGGAGGGAACTGACAGTGAGTTAAGGGACAGAGAGAGGGAAGTGACAGTGAGTTAAGGGCCAGAGAGAGGGAACCGACAGTGAGTTAAGGGACAGAGAAGACGGAACTGAGAGTGAGTTAAGGGACAGAGAGAGGGAACTAACAGTGAGTTAAGGGACAGAGAGAGGGAAGTGACAGTGAGTTAAGGGACAGAGAGGAGGGGACTGACAGTGAGTTAAGGGACAGAGAGAGAGAACCGACAGTGAGTTAAGGGACAGAGAGAGGAGACTGACAGTGAGTTAAGGGACAGAGAGAGGGAACTGACAGTGAGTTAAGAGACAGAGAGAGGGAAGTGACAGTGAGTTAAGGGACAGAGAGAGGGAACTAACAGTGAGTTAAGGGACAGAGAGAGGGAAGTGACAGTGAGTTAAGGGACAGAGAGGAGGGAACTGACAGTGAGTTAAGGGACAGAGAGAGGGAACTGACAGTGAGTTCAGGGACAGAGAGAGGGAAGTGACAGTGAGTTAAGGGACTGAGAGTGGGAAGTGACAGTGAGTTAAGGGACAGAGAGAGGGAAGTGACAGTGAGTTAAGGGACAGAGAGAGGGAAGTGACAGTGAGTTAAGGGACAGAGAGAGGGAACAGACAGTGAGTTAAGGGACAGAGAGAGGGACCGACAGTGAGTTAAGGGACAGAGAGAGGGAACCAACAGTGAGTTAAGGGACAGAGAGAGGGAACCGACAGTGAGTTAAGGGACAGAGAGAGGGAACTGACAGTGAGTTGTGGGACAGAGAGAGGGAACTAACAGTTTAAAGGGACAGAGAGAGAGAACTGACAGTGAGTTCAGAGACAGATAGTGGGAACCGACAGTGAGTTCAGGGACAGAGAGAGGAAACTGACAGTGAGTTATGGGACAGAGAGAGGAAACTGAAAGTGAGTTAAGGGACAGAGAGAGGAAACTGACAGTTTAAAGGGACAGAGAGAGAGAACCGACAGTGAGTTCAGAGACAGATAGTGGGAACCGACAGTGAGTGAAGGGACAGAGAGAGGGAACTGAAAGTTTAAAGGGACAGAGAGAGAGAACCGGCAGTGAGTTAAGGGACAGAGAGAGGGAACTGACAGTTAAAAGGGGCAGAGAGAGAGAACCGACAGTGAGTTCAGGGACAGAGAGAGGAAACCAACAGTGAGTTAAGGGACAGAGACCGAACCGACAGTGAGTTAAGGGACAGAGAGAGGGAACTGACAGTGAGTTCAGGGACAGAGAGAGGGAACTGACAGTGAGTTCAGGGACAGAGAGAGGGAAGTGAGAGTCAGTAAAGGGACAGAGAGAGGGAACCGACAGTGAGTTCAGGGACAGAGAGAGGGAAATGACAGTGAGTTAAGGGACAGAGAGAGGGAACTGACAGTGAGTTCAGGGACAGAGAGAGGGAAATGACAGTGAGTTAAGGGACAGAGAGAGGGAACCGACTGTGAGTTAAGGGACAGAGAGAGGGAACCGACTGTGAGTTAAGGGACAGAGAGAGGGAATTAACAGTGAGTTAAGGGACAGAGACCGAACCGACAGTGAGTTAAGGGACAGAGAGAGGGAACTGACAGTGAGTTAAGGGACAGAGAGAGGGAACCGACAGTGAGTTATGGGACAGAGAGAGGGAACCGACAGTGAGTTAAGGGACAGAAAGAGGGACCCGACAGTGAGTTAAGGGACAGAGAGAGGGGACTGACAGTGAGTTAACGGACAGAGAGGGAAGTGACAGTGAGTTAAGGGACAGAGAGAGGGAACTGACAGTGAGTTAAGAGACAGAGAGAGGGAACCGACCGTGAGTTAAGGGACAGAGAGAGGAGACTGACAGTGAGTTAAGGGACAGAGAGAGGGAACTGACAGTGAGTTAAGAGACAGAGAGAGGGAAGTGACAGTGAGTTAAGGGACAGAGAGAGGGAATCGACAGTGAGTTAAGGGACAGAGAGAGGGACCGACAGTGAGTTAAGGGACAGAGAGAGAGAACCGACAGTGAGTTAAGGGACAGAGAGGAGGGAACTGACAGTGAGTTAAGGGACAGAGAGAGGGAAGTGACAGTGAGTTAAGGGACAGAGAGAGGGAACCGACAGTGAGTTAAGGGACAGAGAAGAGGGAACTGAGAGTGAGTTAAGGGACAGAGAGAGGGAAGTGACAGTGAGTTAAGGGACAGAGAGGAGGGGACTGACAGTGAGTTAAGGGACAGAGAGAGGGAATTGACAGTGAGTTAAGGGACAGAGACCGAACCGACAGTGAGTTAAGGGACAGAGAGAGGGAACCGACAGTGAGTTAAGGGACAGACAGAGGGAACCGACAGTGAGTTAATGGACAGAGAGAGGGAACCGACAGTGAGTTATGGGATAGAGAGAGGGAACCGACAGTGAGTTAAGGGACAGAAAGAGGGACCCGACAGTGAATTAAGGGACAGAGAGAGGGAACCGACAGTGAGTTAAGGGACAGAGAGAGGGGACTGACAGTGAGTTAACGGACAGAGAGAGGGAAGTGACAGTGAGTTAAGAGACAGAGAGGGGGAAGTGACAGTGAGTTAAGGGACAGAGAGAGGGAATCGACAGTGAGTTAAGGGACAGAGAGAGGGACCGACAGTGAGTTAAGGGACAGAGAGAGAGAACCGACAGTGAGTTAAGGGACAGAGAGGAGGGAACTGACAGTGAGTTAAGGGACAGAGAGAGGGAAGTGACAGTGAGTTAAGGGACAGAGAGAGGGAACCGACAGTGAGTTAAGGGACAGAGAAGAGGGAACTGAGAGTGAGTTAAGGGACAGAGAGAGGGAACTAACAGTGAGTTAAGGGACAGAGAGAGGGAAGTGACAGTGAGTGAAGGGACAGAGAGAGGGAACCGACAGTGAGTTAAGGGACAGGGAGAGGGAACCGACAGTGAGTGAAGGGACAGAGAGAGGGAACCGACAGTGAGTTAAGGGACAGGGAGAGGGAACCGACAGTGAGTTAAGGGACAGAGAGAGGGAACCGACAGTGGGTTAAGGGACAGAGAGAGGGAACTGAAAGTTTAAAGGGACAGAGAGAGAGAACCAGCAGTGAGTTAAGGGACAGAGAGAGGGAACTGAAAGTTTAAAGGGACAGAGAGAGGGAACCGACAGTGAGTTAAGGGACAGAGAGAGGAGACTGACAGTGAGTTAAGGGACAGAGAGAGGGAACTGACAGTGAGTTAAGAGACAGAGAGAGGGAAGTGACAGTGAGTTAAGGGACAGAGAGAGGGAATCGACAGTGAGTTAAGGGACAGAGAGAGAGAACCGACAGTGAGTTAAGGGACAGAGAGGAGGGAACTGACAGGGAGTTAAGGGACAGAGAGAGGGAAGTGACAGTGAGTTAAGGGCCAGAGAGAGGGAACCGACAGTGAGTTAAGGGACAGAGAAGACGGAACTGAGAGTGAGTTAAGGGACAGAGAGAGGGAACTAACAGTGAGTTAAGGGACAGAGAGAGGGAAGTGACAGTGAGTTAAGGGACAGAGAGGAGGGGACTGACAGTGAGTTAAGGGACAGAGAGAGAGAACCGACAGTGAGTTAAGGGACAGAGAGGAGGGAACTGACAGTGAGTTAAGGGACAGAGAGAGGGAAGTGACAGTGAGTTAAGGGCCAGAGAGAGGGAACCGACAGTGAGTTAAGGGACAGAGAAGAGGGAACTGAGAGTGAGTTAAGGGACAGAGAGAGGGAACTAACAGTGAGTTAAGGGACAGAGAGAGGGAAGTGACAGTGAGTTAAGGGACAGAGAGGAGGGGACTGACAGTGAGTTAAGGGACAGAGAGAGGGAACCGACAGTGGGTTAAGGTACAGAGAGAGGGAACTGAAAGTTTAAAGGGACAGAGAGAGAGAACCAGCAGTGAGTTAAGGGACAGAGAGAGGGAACCGACAGTGGGTTAAGGTACAGAGAGAGGGAACTGAAAGTTTAAAGGGACAGAGAGAGAGAACCAGCAGTGAGTTAAGGGACAGAGAGAGGGAACCGACAGTGGGTTAAGGTACAGAGAGAGGGAACTGAAAGTTTAAAGGGACAGAGAGAGAGAACCAGCAGTGAGTTAAGGTACAGAGGGAGGGAACCAACAGTGAGTTAAGGGACAGAGACCGAACCGACAGTGAGTTAAGGGACAGAGAGAGGGAACTGACAGTGAGTTAAGGGACAGAGAGAGGGAACTGACAGTGAGTTCAGGGACAGAGAGAGGGAAGTGACAGTGAGTTAAGGGACTGAGAGTGGGAAGTGACAGTGAGTTAAGGGACAGAGAGAGGGAAGTGACAGTGAGTTAAGGGACAGAGAGAGGGAAGTGACAGTGAGTTAAGGGACAGAGAGAGGGAAGTGACAGTGAGTTAAGGGACAGAGAGAGGGAACAGACAGTGAGTTAAGGGACAGAGAGAGGGACCGACAGTGAGTTAAGGGACAGAGAGAGAGAGAACCGACAGTGAGTTAAGGGACAGAGAGTAGGGAACTGACAGTGAGTTAAGGAACAGAGAGAGGGAACCGACAGTGAGTTAAGGGACAGAGAGAGGGAAGTGACAGTGAGTTAAGGGACAGAGAGAGGGAACTGAAAGTGCGTTAAGAGACAGAGAGAGGGAACCGACAGTGAGTTAAGGGACAGAGAGAGGGGACTGACAGTGAGTTAAGGGACAGAGAGGGAGAACTGACAGTGCGTTAGGGGACAGAGAGAGGGAACTAACAGTGAGTTAAGGGACAGAGAGAGGGAACTGATAGTGAGATAAGGGACAGAGAGAGGGAACAGACAGTGAGTTAAGGGACAGAGACCGAACCGACAGTGAGTTTAGGGACAGAGAGAGGGAAGTGACAGTGAGTTAAGGGCCAGAGAGAGGGAACCGAAAGTGAGTTAAGGGACAGAGAAGAGGGAACTGAGAGTGAGTTAAGGGACAGAGAGAGGGAACTAACAGTGAGTTAAGGGACAGAGAGAGGGAAGTGACAGTGAGTTAAGGGACAGTGAGGAGGGGACTGACAGTGAGTTAAGGGACAGAGAGAGGGAACCGACAGTGGGTTAAGGTACAGAGAGAGGGAACTGAAAGTTTAAAGGGACAGAGAGAGAGAACCAGCAGTGAGTTAAGGGACAGAGAGAGGGAACCGACAGTGGGTTAAGGTACAGAGAGAGGGAACTGAAAGTTTAAAGGGACAGAGAGAGAGAACCAGCAGTGGGTTAAGGTACAGAGGGAGGGAACCAACAGCGAGTTAAGGGACAGAGACCGAACAGACAGTGAGTTAAGGGACAGAGAGAGGGCACTGACAGTGAGTTAAGGGACAGAGAGAGGGAACTGACAGTGAGTTCAGGGACAGAGAGAGGGAAGTGACAGTGAGTTAAGGGACTGAGAGTGGGAAGTGACAGTGAGTTAAGGGACAGAGAGAGGGAAGTGACAGTGAGTTAAGGGACAGAGAGAGGGAACAGACAGTGAGTTAAGAGACAGAGAGAGGGAAGTGACAGTGAGTTAAGGGACAGAGAGAGGGAACAGACAGTGAGTTAAGGGACAGAGAGAGGGTCCAACAGTGAGTTAAGGGACAGAGAGAGAGAGAACCAACAGTGAGTTAAGTGACAGAGAGTAGGGAACTGACAGTGAGTTAAGGAACAGAGAGAGGGAACTGACAGTGAGTTAAGGGACAGATAGAGGGAAGTGACAGTGAGTTAAGGGACAGAGAGAGGGAACTGAAAGTGAGTTAAGAGACAGAGAGAGGGAACCGACAGTGAGTTAAGGGACAGAGAGAGGGGACTGACAGTGAGTTAAGGGACAGAGAGGGAGAACTGACAGTGCGTTAGGGGACAGAGAGAGAGGGAACTAACAGTGAGTTAAGGGACAGAGAGAGGGAACTGATAGTGAGATAAGGGACAGAGAGAGGGAACAGACAGTGAGTTAAGGGACAGAGACCGAACTGACAGTGAGTTAAGGGACAGAGAGAGGGAACCAACAGTGAGTTAAGGGACAGAGAGAGGGAAGTGACAGTGAGTTAAGGGACAGAGAGAGGGAACTGACAGTGAGTTAAGGGACAGAGAGAGCGAAGTGACAGTGAGTTAAGAGACAGAGAGAGGGAAGTGACAGTGAGTTAAGGGACAGAGAGAGGGAAGTGATAGTGAGTTAAGGGACAGAGAGAGGGAACAGACAGTGAGTTAAGGGACAGAGAGAGGGACCGACAGTGAGTTATAGGACAGAGAGAGAGAGAACCGACAGTGAGTTAAGGGACAGAGAGAGGGAACTGACAGTGAGTTAAGAGACAGAGAGAGGGAAGTGACAGTGAGTTAAGGGACAGAGAGAGGGAAGTGACAGTGAGTTAAGGGACAGAGAGAGGGAACAGACAGTGAGTTAAGGGACAGAGAGAGGGACCGACAGTGAGTTAAGGGACAGAGAGAGAGAGAACCGACAGTGAGTTAAGGGACAGAGAGTAGGGAACTGACAGTGAGTTAAGGAACAGAGAGAGGGAACCGACAGTGAGTTAAGGGACAGAGAGAGGGAAGTGACAGTGAGTTAAGGGACAGAGAGAGGGAACCACAGTGAGTTAAGGGACAGAGAGAGGGACCGACAGTGAGTTAAGGGACAGAGAGAGGGAACTGACAGTGAGTTCAGGGACAGAGAGAGGGAAGTGACAGTGAGTAAAGGGACAGAGAGAGGGAACCGACTGTGAGTTCAGGGACAGAGAGAGGGAACCGACTGTGAGTTAAGGGACAGAGAGAGGGAATTAACAGTGAGTTAAGGGACAGAGACCGAACCGACAGTGAGTTAAGGGACAGAGAGAGGGAACCGACAGTGAGTTAAGGGACAGAGAGAGGGAACCGACAGTGAGTTATGGGACAGAGAGAGGGAACTGACAGTGAGTTAAGGGACAGAAAGAGGGACCCGACAGTGAGTGAAGGGACAGAGAGAGGGGACTGACAGTGAGTTAACGGACAGAGAGAGGGAAGTGACAGTGAGTTAAGGGACAGAGAGAGGGAACTGACAGTGACTTAAGAGACAGAGAGAGGGAACCGACCGTGAGTTAAGGGACAGAGAGAGGAGACTGACAGTGAGTTAAGGGACAGAGAGAGGGAACTGACAGTGAGTTAAGAGACAGAGAGAGGGAAGTGACAGTGAGTTAAGGGACAGAGAGAGGGAACTAACAGTGAGTTAAGGGACAGAGAGAGGGAAGTGACAGTGAGTTAAGGGACAGAGAGGAGGGAACTGACAGTGAGTTAAGGGACAGAGAGAGGGAACTGACAGTGAGTTCAGGGACAGAGAGAGGGAAGTGACAGTGAGTTAAGGGACTGAGAGTGGGAAGTGACAGTGAGTTAAGGGACAGAGAGAGGGAACTGACAGTGAGTTAAGGGACAGAGAGAGGGAAGTGACAGTGAGTTAAGGGACAGAGAGAGGGAAGTGACAGTGAGTTAAGGGACAGAGAGAGGGAACAGGCAGTGAGTTAAGGGACAGAGAGAGGGACCGACAGTGAGTTAAGGGACAGAGAGAGAGAGAACCGACAGTGAGTTAAGGGACAGAGAGTAGGGAACTGACAGTGAGTTAAGGAACAGAGAGAGGGAACCGACAGTGAGTTAAGGGACAGAGAGAGGGAAGTGACAGTGAGTTAAGGGACAGAGAGAGGGAACTGAAAGTGAGTTAAGAGACAGAGAGAGGGAACCGACAGTGAGTTAAGAGACAGAGAGAGGGGACTGACAGTGAGTTAACGACAGAGAGGGAGAACTGACAGTGCGTTAGGGGACAGAGAGAGGGAACTAACAGTGAGTTAAGGGACAGAGAGAGGGAACTGATAGTGAGATAAGGGACAGAGAGAGGGAACAGACAGTGAGTTAAGGGACAGAGACCGAACCGACAGTGAGTTTAGGGACAGAGAGAGGGAAGTGACAGTGAGTTAAGGGCCAGAGAGAGGGAACCGACAGTGAGTTAAGGGACAGAGAAGAGGGAACTGAGAGTGAGTTAAGGGACAGAGAGAGGGAACTAACAGTGAGTTAAGGGACAGAGAGAGGGAAGTGACAGTGAGTTAAGGGACAGAGAGGAGGGGACTGACAGTGAGTTAAGGGACAGAGAGAGGGAACCGACAGTGGGTTAAGGTACAGAGAGAGGGAACTGAAAGTTTAAAGGGACAGAGAGAGAGAACCAGCAGTGAGTTAAGGGACAGAGAGAGGGAACCGACAGTGGGTTAAGGTACAGAGAGAGGGAACTGAAAGTTTAAAGGGACAGAGAGAGAGAACCAGCAGTGAGTTAAGGGACAGAGAGAGGGAACCGACAGTGGGTTAAGGTACAGAGAGAGGGAACTGAAAGTTTAAAGGGACAGAGAGAGAGAACCAGCAGTGGGTTAAGGTACAGAGGGAGGGAACCAACAGTGAGTTAAGGGACAGAGACCGAACAGACAGTGAGTTAAGGGACAGAGAGAGGGCACTGACAGTGAGTTAAGGGACAGAGAGAGGGAACTGACAGTGAGTTCAGGGACTGAGAGTGGGAAGTGACAGTGAGTTAAGGGACAGAGAGAGGGAAGTGACAGTGAGTTAAGGGACAGAGAGAGGGAACAGACAGTGAGTTAAGAGACAGAGAGAGGGAAGTGACAGTGAGTTAAGGGACAGAGAGAGGGAAGTGACAGTGAGTTAAGGGACAGAGAGAGGGAACAGACAGTGAGTTAAGGGACAGAGAGAGGGTCCGACAGTGAGTTAAGGGACAGAGAGAGAGAGAACCGACAGTGAGTTAAGGGACAGATAGTAGGGAACTGACAGTGAGTTAAGGAACAGAGAGAGGGAACTGACAGTGAGTTAAGGGACAGAGAGAGGGAAGTGACAGTGAGTTAAGGGACAGAGAGAGGGAACTGAAAGTGAGTTAAGAGACAGAGAGAGGGAACCGACAGTGAGTTAAGGGACAGAGAGAGGGGACTGACAGTGAGTTAAGGGACAGAGAGGGAGAACTGACAGTGCGTTAGGGGACAGAGAGAGGGAACTAACAGTGAGTTAAGGGACAGAGAGAGGGAACTGATAGTGAGATAAGGGACAGAGAGAGGGAACAGACAGTGAGTTAAGGGACAGAGACCGAACTGACAGTGAGTTAAGGGACAGAGAGAGGGAACCAACAGTGAGTTAAGGGACAGAGAGAGGGAACTGACAGTGAGTTAAGGGACAGAGAGAGGGAACTGACAGTGAGTTAAGGGACAGAGAGAGCGAAGTGACAGTGAGTTAAGGGACAGAGAGAGGGAAGTGACAGTGAGTTAAGGGACACAGAGAGGGAAGTGATAGTGAGTTAAGGGACAGAGAGAGGGAACAGACAGTGAGTTAAGGGACAGAGAGAGGGACCGACAGTGAGTTAAAGGACAGAGAGAGAGAGAACCGACAGTGAGTTAAGGGACAGAGAGAGGGAACTGACAGTGAGTTAAGAGACAGAGAGAGGGAAGTGACAGTGAGTTAAGGGACAGAGAGAGGGAAGTGACAGTGAGTTAAGGGACAGAGAGAGGGAACAGACAGTGAGTTAAGGGACAGAGAGAGGGACCGAAAGTGAGTTAAGGGACAGAGAGAGAGAGAACCGACAGTGAGTTAAGGGACAGAGAGTAGGGAACTGACAGTGAGATAAGGAACAGAGAGAGGGAACCGACAGTGAGTTAAGGGACAGAGAGAGGGAAGTGACAGTGAGTTAAGGGACAGAGAGAGGGAACCACAGTGAGTTAAGGGACAGAGAGAGGGACCGACAGTGAGTTAAGGGACAGAGAGAGAGAACCGACAGTGAGTTAAGGGACAGAGAGTAGGGAACTGACAGTGAGTTAAGGAACAGAGAGAGGGAACCGACAGTGAGTTAAGGGGCAGAGAGAGAGAACTGACAGTGAGTTCAGGGACAGAGAGAGGAAACCAACAGTGAGTTAAGGGACAGAGACCGAACCGACAGTGAGTTAAGGGACAGAGAGAGGGAACTGACAGTGAGTTCAGGGACAGAGAGAGGGAACTGACAGTGAGTTCAGGGACAGAGAGAGGGAAGTGACAGTGAGTAAAGGGACAGAGAGAGGGAACCGACTGTGAGTTAAGGGACAGAGAGAGGGAACCGACTGTGAGTTAAGGGACAGAGAGAGGGAATTAACAGTGAGTTAAGGGACAGAGACCGAACCGACAGTGAGTTAAGGGACAGAGAGAGGGAACCGACAGTGAGTTAAGGGACAGAGAGAGGGAACCGACAGTGAGTTATGGGACAGAGAGAGGGAACCGACAGTGAGTTAAGGGACAGAAAGAGGGACCCGACAGTGAGTGAAGGGACAGAGAGAGGGGACTGACAGTGAGTTAACGGACAGAGAGAGGGAAGTGACAGTGAGTTAAGGGACAGAGAGAGGGAACTGACAGTGAGTTAAGAGACAGAGAGAGGGAACCGACCGTGAGTTAAGGGACAGAGAGAGGAGACTGACAGTGAGTTAAGGGACAGAGAGAGGGAACTGACAGTGAGTTAAGAGACAGAGAGAGGGAAGTGACAGTGAGTTAAGGGACAGAGAGAGGGAACTAACAGTGAGTTAAGGGACAGAGAGAGGGAAGTGACAGTGGGTTAAGGTACAGAGAGAGGGAACTGAAAGTTTAAAGGGACAGAGAGAGAGAACCAGCAGTGGGTTAAGGTACAGAGGGAGGGAACCAACAGTGAGTTAAGGGACAGAGACCGAACCGACAGTGAGTTAAGGGACAGAGAGAGGGAACTGACAGTGAGTTAAGGGACAGAGAGAGGGTACTGA
This sequence comes from Chiloscyllium plagiosum, assembly GCF_037043375.1. Classification (NCBI taxonomy): domain Eukaryota; kingdom Metazoa; phylum Chordata; class Chondrichthyes; order Orectolobiformes; family Hemiscylliidae; genus Chiloscyllium; species Chiloscyllium plagiosum. The sequence goes on along the minus strand of NW_028270176.1, from coordinate 27,232,050 downwards.
CAGTGAGTTCAGGGACAGAGAGAGGGAAGTGACAGTGAGTTAAGGGACTGAGAGTGGGAAGTGACAGTGAGTTAAGGGACAGAGAGAGGGAAGTGACAGTGAGTTAAGGGACAGAGAGAGGGAACAGACAGTGAGTTAAGAGACAGAGAGAGGGAAGTGACAGTGAGTTAAGGGACTGAGAGAGGGAAGTGACAGTGAGTTAAGGGACAGAGAGAGGGAACAGACAGTGAGTTAAGGGACAGAGAGAGGGTCCGACAGTGAGTTAAGGGACAGAGAGAGAGAGAACCGACAGTGAGTTAAGGGACAGAGAGTAGGGAACTGACAGTGAGTTAAGGAACAGAGAGAGGGAACCGACAGTGAGTTAAGGGACAGAGAGAGGGAAGTGACAGTGAGTTAAGGGACAGAGAGAGGGAACTGAAAGTGAGTTAAGAGACAGAGAGAGGGAACCGACAGTGAGTTAAGGGACAGAGAGAGGGGACTGACAGTGAGTTAAGGGACAGAGAGGGAGAACTGACAGTGCGTTAGGGGACAGAGAGAGGGAACTAACAGTGAGTTAAGGGACAGAGAGAGGGAACTGACAGTGAGATAAGGGACAGAGAGAGGGAACAGACAGTGAGTTAAGGGACAGAGACCGAACTGACAGTGAGTTAAGGGACAGAGAGAGGGAACCAACAGTGAGTTAAGGGACAGAGAGAGGGAAGTGACAGTGAGTTAAGGGACAGAGAGAGGGAACTGACAGTGAGTTAAGGGACAGAGAGAGCGAAGTGACAGTGAGTTAAGAGACAGAGAGAGGGAAGTGACAGTGAGTTAAGGGACAGAGAGAGGGAAGTGATAGTGAGTTAAGGGACAGAGAGAGGGAACAGACAGTGAGTTAAGGGACAGAGAGAGGGACCGACAGTGAGTTAAAGGACAGAGAGAGAGAGAACCGACAGTGAGTTAAGGGACAGAGAGAGGGAACTGACAGTGAGTTAAGGGACAGAGAGAGGGAACTGACAGTGAGTTAAGAGACAGAGAGAGGGAAGTGACAGTGAGTTAAGGGACAGAGAGAGGGAAGTGACAGTGAGTTAAGGGACAGAGAGAGGGAACAGATAGTGAGTTAAGGGACAGAGAGAGGGACCGACAGTGAGTTAAGGGACAGAGAGAGAGAGAACCGACAGTGAGTTAAGGGACAGAGAGTAGGGAACTGACAGTGAGTTAAGGAACAGAGAGAGGGAACCGACAGTGAGTTAAGGGACAGAGAGAGGGAAGTGACAGTGAGTTAAGGGACAGAGAGAGGGAACCACAGTGAGTTAAGGGACAGAGAGAGGGACCGACAGTGAGTTAAGGGACAGAGAGAGAGAACCGACAGTGAGTTAAGGGACAGAGAGTAGGGAACTGACAGTGAGTTAAGGGACAGAGAGAGGGAACCGACAGTGAGTTAAGGGACAGAGAGAGGCAACCGACAGTGAGTTAAGGGACAGAGAGGAGGGAACTGAGAGTGAGTTAAGGGACAGAGAGGAGGGAACTGACAGTGAGTTAAGGGACAGAGAGAGGGAACTAACTGTGAGTTAAGGGACAGAGAGAGGGTAGTGACAGTGAGTTAAGGGACAGAGAGGAGGGAACTGACAGTGAGTTAGGGGACAGAGAGAGAGAACCGACAGTGAGTTAAGGGACAGGGAGAGGGAACCGACAGTGAGTTAAGGGACAGAGGGGGAACTGACAGTGAGTTAAGAGACAGAGAGAGGGAAGTGACAGTGAGTTAAGGGACAGAGAGAGGGAAGTGACAGTGAGTTAAGGGACAGAGAGAGGGAACAGACAGTGAGTTAAGGGACAGAGAGAGGGAACCAACAGTGAGTTAAGGGACAGAGAGAGAGAGAACCGACAGTGAGTTAAGGGACAGAGAGTAGGGAACTGACAGTGAGTTAAGGAACAGAGAGAGGGAACCGACAGTGAGTTAAGGGACAGAGAGAGGGAAGTGACAGTGAGTTAAGGGACAGAGAGAGGGAACTGACAGTGAGTTAAGGGACAGAGAGAGGAGACTGACAGTGAGTTAAGGGACAGAGAGAGGGAAGTGACAGTGAGTTAAGGGACAGAGAGAGGGAAGTGACAGTGAGTTAAGGGACAGAGAGAGGGAACAGACAGTGAGTTAAGGGACAGAGAGAGGGACCGACAGTGAGTTAAGGGACAGAGAGAGAGAGAACCGACAGTGAGTGACGGGACAGAGAGTAGGGAACTGACAGTGAGTTAAGGAACAGAGAGAGGGAACCGACAGTGAGTTAAGGGACAGAGAGAGGGAAGTGACAGTGAGTTAAGGGACAGAAAGAGAGAACCGACAGTGAGTTAAGGGACACAGAGAGGGAACCGACAGTGAGTTAAGGGACAGAGAGGGAACTGACAGTGAGTTAAGAGACAGAGAGAGGGAAGAGACAGTGAGTTAAGGGACAGAGAGAGGGAAGTGACAGTGAGTTTAGGGACAGAGAGAGGGAACAGACAGTGAGTTAAGGGACAGAGAGAGGGACTGACAGTGAGTTAAGGGACAGAGAGAGAGAGAACCGACAGTGAGTTAAGGGACAGAGAGTAGGGAACTGACAGTGAGTTAAGGAACAGAGAGAGGGAACAGACAGTGAGTTAAGGGGCAGAGAGAGAGAACCGACAGTGAGTTCAGGGACAGAGAGAGGAAACCAACAGTGAGTTAAGGGACAGAGACCGAACCGACAGTGAGTTAAGGGACAGAGAGAGGGAACTGACAATGAGTTCAGGGACAGAGAGAGGGAACTGACAGTGAGTTCAGGGACAGAGAGAGGGAAGTGACAGTGAGTAAAGGGACAGAGAGAGGGAACCGACTGTGAGTTAAGGGACAGAGAGAGGGAACAGACTGTGAGTTAAGGGACAGAGAGAGGGAACCGACAGTGAGTTAGGGGACAGAGAGAGAGAACCGACATTGAGTTAAGGGACAGGGAGAGGGAACCGACAGTGAGTTAAGGGACAGAGAGGGAACTGACAGTGAGTTAAGAGACAGAGAGAGGGAAGTGACAGTGAGTTAAGGGACAGAGAGAGGGAAGTGACAGTGAGTTAAGGGACAGAGAGAGGGAACAGACAGTGAGTTAAGGGACAGAGAGAGAGACCGACAGTGAGTTAAGGGACAGAGAGAGAGAGAACCGACAGTGAGTTAAGGGACAGAGAGTAGGGAACTGACAGTGAGTTAAGGAACAGAGAGAGGGAAGTGACAGTGAGTTAAGGGACAGAGAGAGGGAATCGACAGTGAGTTAAGGGACAGAGAGAGGGAACTGACAGTGAGTTAAGGGACAGAGAGAGGGAAGTGACAGGGAGTTAAGGGACAGAGAGAGAGAACCGACAGTGAGTTAAGGGACAGGGAGAGGGAACCGACAGTGAGTTAAGGGACAGAGAGGGAACTGACAGTGAGTTAAGAGACAGAGAGAGGGAAGTGACAGTGAGTTAAGGTTCAGAGAGAGGGAAGTGACAGTGAGTTAAGGGACAGAGAGAGGGAACAGACAGTGAGTTAAGGGACAGAGAGAGGGACCGACAGTGAGTTAAGGGACAGAGAGAGAGAGAACCGACAGTGAGTTAAGGGACAGAGAGTAGGGAACTGACAGTGAGTTAAGGAACAGAGAGAGGGAACCGACAGTGAGTTAAGGGGCAGAGAGAGAGAACCGACAGTGAGTTCAGGGACAGAGAGAGGAAACCAACAGTGAGTTAAGGGACAGAGACCGAACCGACAGTGAGTTAAGGGACAGAGAGAGGGAACTGACAGTGAGTTCAGGGACAGAGAGAGGGAACTGACAGTGAGTTCAGGGACAGAGAGAGGGAAGTGACAGTGAGTTAAGGGACAGAGAGGAGGGGACTGACAGTGAGTTAAGGGACAGAGAGAGGGAATTGACAGTGAGTTAAGGGACAGAGACCGAACCGACAGTGAGTTAAGGGACAGAGAGAGGGAACCGACAGTGAGTTAAGGGACAGAGAGAGGGAACCGACAGTGAGGAAAGGGACAGAGAGAGGGAACCGACAGTGAGTTATGGGACAGAGAGAGGGAACCGACAGTGAGTTAAGGGACAGAAAGAGGGACCCGACAGTGAATTAAGGGACAGAGAGAGGGAACCGACAGTGAGTTAAGGGACAGAGAGAGGGGATTGACAGTGAGTTAACGGACAGAGAGAGGGAACCGACCGTGAGTTAAGGGACAGAGAGAGGAGACTGACAGTGAGTTAAGGGACAGAGAGAGGGAACTGACAGTGAGTTAAGAGACAGAGAGGGGGAACTGACAGTGAGTTAAGGGACAGAGAGAGGGAATCGACAGTGAGTTAAGGGACAGAGAGAGGGACCGACAGTGAGTTAAGGGACAGAGAGAGAGAACCGACAGTGAGTTAAGGGACAGAGAGGAGGGAACTGACAGTGAGTTAAGGGACAGAGAGAGGGAAGTGACAGTGAGTTAAGGGACAGAGAGAGGGAACTGAAAGTTTAAAGGGACAGAGAGAGAGAACCAGCAGTGAGTTAAGGGACAGAGAGAGGGAACCGACAGTGGGTTAAGGTACAGAGAGAGGGAACTGAAAGTTTAAAAGGACAGAGAGAGAGAACCAGCAGTGAGTTAAGGGACAGAGAGAGGGAACCGACAGTGGGTTAAGGTACAGAGAGAGGGAACTGGGAACGGAAAGTTTAAAGGGACAGAGAGAGAGAACCAGCAGTGGGTTAAGGTACAGAGGGAGGGAACCGACAGTGGGTTAAGGGACAGAGACCGAACCGACAGTGAGTTAAGGGACAGAGAGAGGGAACTGACAGTGAGTTAAGGGACAGAGAGAGGGAACTGACAGTGAGTTCAGGGACAGAGAGAGGGAAGTGACAGTGAGTTAAGGGACTGAGAGTGGGAAGTGACAGTGAGTTAAGGGACAGAGGGAAGTGACAGTGAGTTAAGGGACAGAGAGAGGGAACAGACAGTGAGTTAAGAGACAGAGAGAGGGAAGTGACAGTGAGTTAAGGGACAGAGAGAGGGAACAGACAGTGAGTTAAGGGACAGAGAGAGGGAAGTGACAGTGAGTTAAGGGACAGAGAGAGGGAACAGACAGTGAGTTAAGGGACAGAGAGAGGGACCGACAGTGAGTTAAGGGACAGAGAGAGAGAGAACCGACAGTGAGTTAAGGGACAGAGAGAGGGAACCGACAGTGAGTTAAGGGACAGAGAGAGGGAAGTGACAGTGAGTTAAGGGACAGAGAGAGGGAACTGAAAGTGAGTTAAGAGACAGAGAGAGGGAACCGACAGTGAGTTAAGGGACAGAGAGAGGGGACTGACAGTGAGTTAAGGGACAGAGAGGGAGAACTGACAGTGCGTTCGGGGACAGAGAGAGGGAACTAATAGTGAGTTAAGGGACAGAGAGAGGGAACTGATAGTGAGATAAGGGACAGAGAGAGGGAACAGACAGTGAGTTACGGGACAGACACCGAACCGACAGTGAGTTAAGGGACAGAGAGAGGGAACTGACAGTTAAAGGGACAGAGAGAGGGAACCAACAGTGAGTTAAGGGACAGAGAGAGGGAAGTGACAGTGAGTTAAGGGACAGAGAGAGGGAACTGACAGTGAGTTAAGGGACAGAGAGAGCGAAGTGACAGTGAGTTCAGAGACAGAGAGAGGGAAGTGACAGTGAGTTAAGGGACAGAGAGAGGGAAGTGACAGTGAGTTATGGGACAGAGAGAGGGAACAGACAGTGAGTTAAGGGACAGAGAGAGGGACCGACAGTGAGTTAAAGGACAGAGAGAGAGAGAACCGACAGTTAGTTAAGGGACAGAGAGAGGGAACTGACAGTGAGTTAAGGGACAGAGAGAGGGAACTGACAGTGAGTTAAGAGACAGAGAGAGGGAAGTGACAGTGAGTTAAGGGACAGAGAGAGGGAAGTGACAGTGAGTTAAGGGACAGAGAGAGGGAACAGACAGTGAGTTAAGGGACAGAGAGAGGGACCGACAGTGAGTTAAGGGACAGAGAGAGAGAGAACCGACAGTGAGTTAAGGGACAGAGAGTAGGGAACTGACAGTGAGTTAAGGAACAGAGAGAGGGAACCGACAGTGAGTTAAGGGACAGAGAGAGGGAAGTGACAGTGAGTTAAGGGACAGAGAGAGGGAACCACAGTGAGTTAAGGGACAGAGAGAGGGACCGACAGTGAGTTAAGGGACAGAGAGAGTGAACCGACAGTGAGTTAAGGGACAGAGGTAGGGAACTGACAGTGAGTTAAGGGACAGAGAGAGGGAACCGACAGTGAGTTAAGGGACAGAGAGAGGCAACCGACAGTGAGTTAAGGGACAGAGAGGAGGGAACTGAGAGTGAGTTAAGGGACAAAGAGGAGGGAACTAACAGTGAGTTAAGGGACAGAGAGAGGGTAGTGACAGTGAGTTAAGGGACAGAGAGGGAACTGACAGTGAGTTAAGAGACAGAGAGAGGGAAGTGACAGTGAGTTAAGGGACAGAGGGAGGGAAGTGACAGTGAGTTAAGGGACAGAGAGAGGGAACCGACAGTGGGTTAAGGTACAGAGAGAGGGAATTGAAAGTTTAAAGGGACAGAGAGAGAGAACCAGCAGTGAGTTAAGGGACAGAGAGAGGGAACCGACAGTGGGTTAAGGTACAGAGAGAGGGAACTGAAAGTTTAAAGGGACAGAGAGAGAGAACCAGCAGTGAGTTAAGGGACAGAGAGAGGGAACCGACAGTGGGTTAAGGTACAGAGAGAGGGAACTGAAAGTTTATAGGGACAGAGAGAGAGAACCAGCAGTGGGTTAAGGTACAGAGGGAGGGAACCAACAGTGAGTTAAGGGACAGAGACCGAACCGACAGTGAGTTAAGGGACAGAGAGAGGGAAGTGACAGTGAGTTAAGGGACAGAGAGAGGAAACTGACAGTGAGTTCAGGGACAGAGAGAGGGAAGTGACAGTGAGTTAAGGGACTGAGAGTGGGAAGTGACAGTGAGTTAAGGGACAGAGAGAGGGAAGTGTCAGTGAGTTAAGGGACAGAGAGAGGGAACAGACAGTGAGTTAAGAGACAGATAGAGGGAAGTGACAGTGAGTTAAGGGACAGAGAGAGGGAAGTGACAGTGAGTTAAGGGACAGAGAGAGGGAACAGACAGTGAGTTAAGGGACAGAGAGAGGGTCCGACAATGAGTTAAGGGACAGAGAGAGAGAGAACCGACAGTGAGTTAAGGGACAGAGAGTAGGGAACTGACAGTGAGTTAAGGAACAGAGAGAGGGAACCGACAGTGAGTTAAGGGACAGAGAGAGGGAAGTGACAGTGAGTTAAGGGACAGAGAGAGGGAACTGAAAGTGAGTTAAGAGACAGAGAGAGGGAACCGACAGTGAGTTAAGGGACAGAGAGAGGGGACTGACAGTGAGTTAAGGGACAGAGAGGGAGAACTGACAGTGCGTTAGGGGACAGAGAGAGGGAACTAACAGTGAGTTAAGGGACAGAGAGAGGGAACTGATAGTGAGATAAGGGACAGAGAGAGGGAACAGACAGTGAGTTAAGGGACAGAGACCGAACTGACAGTGAGTTAAGGGACAGAGAGAGGGAACCAACAGTGAGTTAAGGGACAGAGAGAGGGAAGTGACAGTGAGTTAAGGGACAGAGAGAGGGAACTGACAGTGAGTTAAGGGACAGAGAGAGCGAAGTGACAGTGAGTTAAGAGACAGAGAGAGGGAAGTGACAGTGAGTTAAGGGACAGAGAGAGGGAAGTGATAGTGAGTTAAGGGACAGAGAGAGGGAACAGACAGTGAGTTAAGGGACAGAGAGAGGGACCGACAGTGAGTTAAAGGACAGAGAGAGAGAGAACCGACAGTGAGTAAAGGGACAGAGAGAGGGAACTGACAGTGAGTTAAGGGACAGAGAGAGGGAACTGACAGTGAGTTAAGAGACAGAGAGAGGGAAGTGACAGTGAGTTAAGGGACAGAGAGAGGGAAGTGACAGTGAGTTAAGGGACAGAGAGAGGGAACAGACAGTGAGTTAAGGGACAGAGAGAGGGACCGACAGTGAGTTAAGGGACAGAGAGAGAGAGAACCGACAGTGAGTTATGGGACAGAGAGTAGGGAACTGACAGTGAGTTAAGGAACAGAGAGAGGGAACCGACAGTGAGTTAAGGGACAGAGAGAGGCAACCGACAGTGAGTTAAGGGACAGAGAGGAGGGAACTGAGAGTGAGTTAAGGGACAGAGAGGAGGGAACTGACAGTGAGTTAAGGGACAGAGAGAGGGAACTAACAGTGAGTTAAGGGACAGAGAGAGGGTAGTGACAGTGAGTTAAGGGACAGAGAGGAGGGAACTGACAGTGAGTTAGGGGACAGAGAGAGAGAACCGACAGTGAGTTAAGGGACAGGGAGAGGGAACTGACAGTGAGTTAAGGGACAGAGAGGGAACTGACAGTGAGTTAAGAGACAGAGAGAGGGAAGTGACAGTGAGTTAAGGGACAGAGAGAGGGAAGTGACAGTGAGTTAAGGGACAGAGAGAGGGAACAGACAGTGAGTTAAGGGACAGAGAGAGGGACCGACAGTGAGTTAAGGGACAGAGAGAGAGAGAACCGACAGTGAGTTAAGGGACAGAGAGTAGGGAACTGACAGTGAGTTAAGGAACAGAGAGAGGGAACCGACAGTGAGTTAAGGGACAGAGAGAGGGAAGTGACAGTGAGTTAAGGGACAGAGAGAGGGAACTGACAGTGAGTTAAGGGACAGAGAGAGGAGACTGACAGTGAGTTAAGGGACAGAGAGAGGGAAGTGACAGTGAGTTAAGGGACAGAGAGAGGGAAGTGACAGTGAGTTAAGGGACAGAGAGAGGGAAGTGACAGTGAGTTAAGGGACAGAGAGAGGGAACAGACAGTGAGTTAAGGGACAGAGAGAGGGACCGACAGTGAGTTAAGGGACAGAGAGAGAGAGAACCGACAGTGAGTTAAGGGACAGAGAGTAGGGAACTGACAGTGAGTTAAGGAATAGAGAGTGGGAACCGACAGTGAGTTAAGGGACAGAGAGAGGGAAGTGACAGTGAGTTAAGGGACAGAGAGAGAGAACCGACAGTGAGTTAAGGGACAGGGAGAGGGAACCGACAGTGAGTTAAGGGACAGAGAGGGAACTGACAGTGAGTTAAGAGACAGAGAGAGGGAAGTGACAGTGAGTTAAGGGACAGAGAGAGGGAAGTGACAGTGAGTTTAGGGACAGAGAGAGGGAACAGACAGTGAGTTAAGGGACAGAGAGAGGGACCGACAGTGAGTTAAGGGACAGAGAGAGAGAGAACCGACAGTGAGTTAAGGGACAGAGAGTAGGGAACTGACAGTGAGTTAAGGAACAGAGAGAGGGAACAGACAGTGAGTTAAGGGGCAGAGAGAGAGAACCGACAGTGAGTTCAGGGACAGAGAGAGGAAACCAACAGTGAGTTAAGGGACAGAGACCGAACCGACAGTGAGTTAAGGGACAGAGAGAGGGAACTGACAGTGAGTTCAGGGACAGAGAGAGGGAACTGACAGTGAGTTCAGGGACAGAGAGAGGGAAGTGACAGTGAGTAAAGGGACAGAGAGAGGGAACCGACTGTGAGTTAAGGGACAGAGAGAGGGAACCGACTGTGAGTTAAGGGACAGAGAGAGGGAATTAACAGTGAGTTAAGGGACAGAGACCGAACCGACAGTGAGTTAAGGGACAGAGAGAGGGAACCGACAGTGAGTTAGGGGACAGAGAGAGAGAACCGACAGTGAGTTAAGGGACAGGGAGAGGGAACCGACAGTGAGTTAAGGGACAGAGAGGGAACTGACAGTGAGTTAAGAGACAGAGAGAGGGAAGTGACAGTGAGTTAAGGGACAGAGAGAGGGAAGTGACAGTGAGTTAAGGGACAGAGAGAGGGAACAGACAGTGAGTTAAGGGACAGAGAGAGGGATCGACAGTGAGTTAAGGGACAGAGAGAGAGAGAACCGACAGTGAGTTAAGGGACAGAGAGTAGGGAACTGACAGTGAGTTAAGGAACAGAGAGAGGGAAGTGACAGTGAGTTAAGGGACAGAGAGGAGGGAACTGACAGTGAGTTAGGGGACAGAGAGAGAGAACCGACAGTGAGTTAAGGGACAGGGAGAGGGAACCGACAGTGAGTTAAGGGACAGAGAGGGAACTGACAATGAGTTAAGGGACAGAGAGAGGGAACCGACAGTGAGTTAAGGACAGAGAGAGGTAACTGACAGTGAGTTAAGAGACAGAGAGAGGGAAATGACAGTGAGTTAAGGGACAGAGAGAGGGACCGACAGTGAGTTAAGGGACAGAGAGAGAGAGAACCGACAGTGAGTTAAGGGACAGAGAGTAGGGAACTGACAGTGAGTTAAGGAACAGAGAGAGGGAACCGACAGTGAGTTAAGGGACAGAGAGAGGGAAGTGACAGTGAGTTAACGGACAGAGAGAGAGAACCGACATTGAGTTAAGGGACAGGGAGAGGGAACCGACAGTGAGTTAAGGGACAGAGAGGGAACTGACAGTGAGTTAAGAGACAGAGAGAGGGAAGTGACAGTGAGTTAAGGTTCAGAGAGAGGGAAGTGACAGTGAGTTAAGGGACAGAGAGAGGGAACAGACAGTGAGTTAAGGGACAGAGAGAGGGACCGACAGTGAGTTAAGGGACAGAGAGAGAGAGAACCGACAGTGAGTTAAGGGACAGAGAGTAGGGAACTGACAGTGAGTTAAGGAACAGAGAGAGGGAACCGACAGTGAGTTAAGGGGCAGAGAGAGAGAACCGACAGTGAGTTCAGGGACAGAGAGAGGAAACCAACAGTGAGTTAAGGGACAGAGACCGAACCGACAGTGAGTTAAGGGACAGAGAGAGGGAACTGACAGTGAGTTCAGGGACAGAGAGAGGGAACTGACAGTGAGTTCAGGGACAGAGAGAGGGAAGTGACAGTGAGTAAAGGGACAGAGAGAGGGAACCGACTGTGAGTTAAGGGACAGAGAGAGGGAACCGACTGTGAGTTAAGGGACAGAGAGAGGGAATTAACAGTGAGTTAAGGGACAGAGACCGAACCGACAGTGAGTTAAGGGACAGAGAGAGGGAACCGACAGTGAGTTAAGGGACAGAGAGAGGGAACCGACAGTGAGTTATGGGACAGAGAGAGGGAACCGACAGTGAGTTAAGGGACAGAAAGAGGGACCCGACAGTGAGTGAAGGGACAGAGAGAGGGGACTGACAGTGAGTTAACGGACAGAGAGAGGGAAGTGACAGTGAGTTAAGGGACAGAGAGAGGGAACTGACAGTGAGTTAAGAGACAGAGAGAGGGAACCGACCGTGAGTTAAGGGACAGAGAGAGGAGACTGACAGTGAGTTAAGGGACAGAGAGAGGGAACTGACAGTGAGTTAAGAGACAGAGAGAGGGAAGTGACAGTGAGTTAAGGGACAGAGAGAGGGAATCGACAGTGAGTTAAGGGACAGAGAGAGGGACCGACAGTGAGTTAAGGGACAGAGAGAGAGAACCGACAGTGAGTTAAGGGACAGAGAGGAGGGAACTGACAGTGAGTTAAGGGACAGAGAGAGGGAAGTGACAGTGAGTTAAGGGACAGAGAGAGGGAACCGACAGTGAGTTAAGGGACAGAGAAGAGGGAACTGAGAGTGAGTTAAGGGACAGAGAGAGGGAAGTGACAGTGTGTGAAGGGACAGAGAGGAGGGGACTGACAGTGAGTTAAGGGACAGAGAGAGGGAATTGACAGTGAGTTAAGGGACAGAGACCGAACCGACAGTGAGTTAAGGGACAGAGAGAGGGAACCGACAGTGAGTTAAGGGACAGAGAGAGGGAACCGACAGTGAGGAAAGGGACAGAGAGAGGGAACCGACAGTGAGTTATGGGACAGAGAGAGGGAACCGACAGTGAGTTAAGGGACAGAAAGAGGGACCCGACAGTGAATTAAGGGACAGAGAGAGGGAACCGACAGTGAGTTAAGGGACAGAGAGAGGGGACTGACAGTGAGTTAACGGACAGAGAGAGGGAAGTGACAGTGAGTTAAGAGACAGAGAGAGGGAACCGACCGTGAGTTAAGGGACAGAGAGAGGAGACTGACAGTGAGTTAAGGGACAGATGGAGGGAACTGACAGTGAGTTAAGAGACAGAGAGGGGGAAGTGACAGTGAGTTAAGGGACAGAGAGAGGGAATCGACAGTGAGTTAAGGGACAGAGAGAGGGACCGACAGTGAGTTAAGGGACAGAGAGAGAGAACCGACAGTGAGTTAAGGGACAGAGAGGAGGGAACTGACAGTGAGTTAAGGGACAGAGAGAGGGAAGTGACAGTGAGTTAAGGGACAGAGAGAGGGAACTGAAAGTTTAAAGGGACAGAGAGAGAGAACCAGCAGTGAGTTAAGGGACAGAGAGAGGGAACCGACAGTGGGTTAAGGTACAGAGAGAGGGAACTGAAAGTTTAATAGGACAGAGAGAGAGAACCAGCAGTGAGTTAAGGGACAGAGAGAGGGAACCGACAGTGGGTTAAGGTACAGAGAGAGGGAAGTGAAAGTTTAAAGGGACAGAGAGAGAGAACCAGCAGTGAGTTAAGGGACAGAGAGAGGGAACCGACAGTGGGTTAAGGTACAGAGAGAGGGAACTGAAAGTTTAAAGGGACAGAGAGAGAGAACCAGCAGTGAGTTAAGGGACAGAGAGAGGGAACTGACAGTGAGTTAAGGGACAGAGAGAGGGAACTGACAGTGAGTTCAGGGACAGAGAGAGGGAAGTGACAGTGAGTTAAGGGACTGAGAGTGGGAAGTGACAGTGAGTTAAGGGACAGAGGGAAGTGACAGTGAGTTAAGGGACAGAGAGAGGGAACAGACAGTGAGTTAAGAGACAGAGAGAGGGAAGTGACAGTGAGTTAAGGGACAGAGAGAGGGAAGTGACAGTGAGTTAAGGGACAGAGAGAGGGAACAGACAGTGAGTTAAGGGACAGAGAGAGGGACCGACAGTGAGTTAAGGGACAGAGAGAGAGAGAACCGACAGTGAGTTAAGGGACAGAGAGTAGGGAACTGACAGTGAGTTAAGGAACAGAGAGAGGGAACCGACAGTGAGTTAAGGGACAGAGAGAGGGAAGTGACAGTGAGTTAAGGGACAGAGAGAGGGAACTGAAAGTGAGTTAAGAGACAGAGAGAGGGAACCGACAGTGAGTTAAGGGACAGAGAGAGGGGACTGACAGTGAGTTAAGGGACAGAGAGGGAGAACTGACAGTGCGTTAGGGGACAGAGAGAGGGAACTAACAGTGAGTTAAGGGACAGAGAGAGGGAACTGATAGTGAGATAAGGGACAGAGAGAGGGAACAGACAGTGAGTTACGGGACAGAGACCGAACCGACAGTGAGTTAAGGGACAGAGAGAGGGCACTGACAGTTAAAGGGACAGAGAGAGGGAACCAACAGTGAGTTAAGGGACAGAGAGAGGGAAGTGACAGTGAGTTAAGGGACAGAGAGAGGGAACTGACAGTGAGTTAAGGGACAGAGAGAGCGAAGTGACAGTGAGTTCAGAGACAGAGAGAGGGAAGTGACAGTGAGTTAAGGGACAGAGAGAGGGAAGTGACAGTGAGTTAAGGGACAGAGAGAGGGAACAGACAGTGAGTTAAGGGACAGAGAGAGGGACCGACAGTGAGTTAAAGGACAGAGAGAGAGAGAACCGACAGTGAGTTAAGGGACAGAGAGAGGGAACTGACAGTGAGTTAAGGGACAGAGAGAGGGAACTGACAGTGAGTTAAGAGACAGAGAGAGGGAAGTGACAGTGAGTTAAGGGACAGAGAGAGGGAAGTGACAGTGAGTTAAGGGACAGAGAGAGGGAACAGACAGTGAGTTAAGGGACAGAGAGAGGGACCGACAGTGAGTTAAGGGACAGAGAGAGAGAGAACCGACAGTGAGTTAAGGGACAGAGAGTAGGGAACTGACAGTGAGTTAAGGAACAGAGAGAGGGAACCGACAGTGAGTTAAGGGACAGAGAGAGGGAAGTGACAGTGAGTTAAGGGACAGAGAGAGGGAACCACAGTGAGTTAAGGGACAGAGAGATGGACCGACAGTGAGTTAAGGGACAGAGAGAGAGAACCGACAGTGAGTTAAGGTACAGAGAGTAGGGAACTGACAGTGAGTTAAGGGACAGAGAGAGGGAACCGACAGTGAGGTAAGGGACAGAGAGAGGGAAGTGACAGTGAGTTAAGGGACAGAGAGAGGGAACAGACAGTGAGTTAAGGGACAGAGAGAGGGAAGTGACAGTGAGTTAAGGGACAGAGAGGAGGGAACTGACAGTGAGTTAAGGGACAGAGAGGAGGGAACTGAGAGTGAGTTAAGGGACAGAGAGGAGGGAACTGACAGTGAGTTAAGGGACAGAGAGAGGGAACTAACAGTGAGTTAAGGGACAGAGAGAGGGAAGTGACAGTGAGTTAAGGGACAGAGAGGAGGGAACTGACAGTGAGTTAGGGGACAGAGAGAGAGAACCGACAGTGAGTTAAGGGACAGGGAGAGGGAACCGACAGTGAGTTAAGGGACAGAGAGGGAACTGACAATGAGTTAAGGGACAGAGAGAGGGAACCAACAGTGAGTTAAGGACAGAGAGAGGTAACTGACAGTGAGTTAAGAGACAGAGAGAGGGAAATGACAGTGAGTTAAGGGACAGAGAGAGGGAAGTGACAGTGAGTAAAGGTATAGAGAGGGACCGACAGTGAGTTAAGGGACAGAGAGAGAGAACCGACAGTGGGTTAAGGTACAGAGAGAGGGAACTGAAAGTTTAAAGGGACAGAGAGAGTGAACCGACAGTGAGTTAAGGGACAGAGAGTGGGAAGTGACAGTGAGTTAAGGGACAGAGACCGAACCGACAGTGAGTTAAGGGACAGAGATGGGGAACCAACAGTGAGTTAAGGGACAGAGAGTGGGAAGTGACAGTGAGTTAAGAGACAGAGACCGAACCGACAGTGAGTTAAGGGACAGAGAGAGTGAACCGACAGTGAGTTAAGCGACAGAGAGAGGGAACCGACAGTGAGTTAAGGGACAGAGACCGAACCGACAGTGAGTTAAGGGACAGAGAGGGGGAACCGACAGTGAGTTAAGGGACAGAGAGTATGGAACTGACAGTGAGTTAAGGAACAGAGAGAGGGAACCGACAGTGAGTTAAGGGACAGAGAGAGGGAAGTGACAGTGAGTTAAGGGACAGAGAGAGGGAACTGAAAGTGAGTTAAGAGACAGAGAGAGGGAACCGACAGTGAGTTAAGGGACAGAGAGAGGGGACTGACAGTGAGTTAAGGGACAGAGAGGGAGAACTGACAGTGCGTTAGGGGACAGAGAGAGGGAACTAACAGTGAGTTAAGGGACAGAGAGAGGGAACTGATAGTGAGATAAGGGACAGAGAGAGGGAACAGACAGTGGGTTAAGGTACAGAGAGAGGGAACTGAAAGTTTATAGGGACAGAGAGAGAGAACCAGCAGTGGGTTAAGGTACAGAGGGAGGGAACCAACAGTGAGTTAAGGGACAGAGACCGAACCGACAGTGAGTTAAGGGACAGAGAGAGGGAAGTGACAGTGAGTTAAGGGACAGAGAGAGGAAACTGACAGTGAGTTCAGGGACAGAGAGAGGGAAGTGACAGTGAGTTAAGGGACTGAGAGTGGGAAGTGACAGTGAGTTAAGGGACAGAGAGAGGGAAGTGTCAGTGAGTTAAGGGACAGAGAGAGGGAACAGACAGTGAGTTAAGAGACAGATAGAGGGAAGTGACAGTGAGTTAAGGGACAGAGAGAGGGAAGTGACAGTGAGTTAAGGGACAGAGAGAGGGAACAGACAGTGAGTTAAGGGACAGAGAGAGGGTCCGACAATGAGTTAAGGGACAGAGAGAGAGAGAACCGACAGTGAGTTAAGGGACAGAGAGTAGGGAACTGACAGTGAGTTAAGGAACAGAGAGAGGGAACCGACAGTGAGTTAAGGGACAGAGAGAGGGAAGTGACAGTGAGTTAAGGGACAGAGAGAGGGAACTGAAAGTGAGTTAAGAGACAGAGAGAGGGAACCGACAGTGAGTTAAGGGACAGAGAGAGGGGACTGACAGTGAGTTAAGGGACAGAGAGGGAGAACTGACAGTGCGTTAGGGGACAGAGAGAGGGAACTAACAGTGAGTTAAGGGACAGAGAGAGGGAACTGATAGTGAGATAAGGGACAGAGAGAGGGAACAGACAGTGAGTTAAGGGACAGAGACCGAACTGACAGTGAGTTAAGGGACAGAGAGAGGGAACCAACAGTGAGTTAAGGGACAGAGAGAGGGAAGTGACAGTGAGTTAAGGGACAGAGAGAGGGAACTGACAGTGAGTTAAGGGACAGAGAGAGCGAAGTGACAGTGAGTTAAGAGACAGAGAGAGGGAAGTGACAGTGAGTTAAGGGACAGAGAGAGGGAAGTGATAGTGAGTTAAGGGACAGAGAGAGGGAACAGACAGTGAGTTAAGGGACAGAGAGAGGGACCGACAGTGAGTTAAAGGACAGAGAGAGAGAGAACCGACAGTGAGTAAAGGGACAGAGAGAGGGAACTGACAGTGAGTTAAGGGACAGAGAGAGGGAACTGACAGTGAGTTAAGAGACAGAGAGAGGGAAGTGACAGTGAGTTAAGGGACAGAGAGAGGGAAGTGACAGTGAGTTAAGGGACAGAGAGAGGGAACAGACAGTGAGTTAAGGGACAGAGAGAGGGACCGACAGTGAGTTAAGGGACAGAGAGAGAGAGAACCGACAGTGAGTTATGGGACAGAGAGTAGGGAACTGACAGTGAGTTAAGGAACAGAGAGAGGGAACCGACAGTGAGTTAAGGGACAGAGAGAGGCAACCGACAGTGAGTTAAGGGACAGAGAGGAGGGAACTGAGAGTGAGTTAAGGGACAGAGAGGAGGGAACTGACAGTGAGTTAAGGGACAGAGAGAGGGAACTAACAGTGAGTTAAGGGACAGAGAGAGGGTAGTGACAGTGAGTTAAGGGACAGAGAGGAGGGAACTGACAGTGAGTTAGGGGACAGAGAGAGAGAACCGACAGTGAGTTAAGGGACAGGGAGAGGGAACTGACAGTGAGTTAAGGGACAGAGAGGGAACTGACAGTGAGTTAAGAGACAGAGAGAGGGAAGTGACAGTGAGTTAAGGGACAGAGAGAGGGAAGTGACAGTGAGTTAAGGGACAGAGAGAGGGAACAGACAGTGAGTTAAGGGACAGAGAGAGGGACCGACAGTGAGTTAAGGGACAGAGAGAGAGAGAACCGACAGTGAGTTAAGGGACAGAGAGTAGGGAACTGACAGTGAGTTAAGGAACAGAGAGAGGGAACCGACAGTGAGTTAAGGGACAGAGAGAGGGAAGTGTCAGTGAGTTAAGGGACAGAGAGAGGGAACTGACAGTGAGTTAAGGGACAGAGAGAGGAGACTGACAGTGAGTTAAGGGACAGAGAGAGGGAAGTGACAGTGAGTTAAGGGACAGAGAGAGGGAAGTGACAGTGAGTTAAGGGACAGAGAGAGGGAACAGACAGTGAGTTAAGGGACAGAGAGAGGGACCGACAGTGAGTTAAGGGACAGAGAGAGAGAGAACCGACAGTGAGTTAAGGGACAGAGAGTAGGGAACTGACAGTGAGTTAAGGAATAGAGAGTGGGAACCGACAGTGAGTTAAGGGACAGAGAGAGGGAAGTGACAGTGAGTTAAGGGACAGAGAGAGAGAACCGACAGTGAGTTAAGGGACAGGGAGAGGGAACCGACAGTGAGTTAAGGGACAGAGAGGGAACTGACAGTGAGTTAAGAGACAGAGAGAGGGAAGTGACAGTGAGTTAAGGGACAGAGAGAGGGAAGTGACAGTGAGTTTAGGGACAGAGAGAGGGAACAGACAGTGAGTTAAGGGACAGAGAGAGGGACCGACAGTGAGTTAAGGGACAGAGAGAGAGAGAACCGACAGTGAGTTAAGGGACAGAGAGTAGGGAACTGACAGTGAGTTAAGGAACAGAGAGAGGGAACAGACAGTGAGTTAAGGGGCAGAGAGAGAGAACCGACAGTGAGTTCAGGGACAGAGAGAGGAAACCAACAGTGAGTTAAGGGACAGAGACCGAACCGACAGTGAGTTAAGGGACAGAGAGAGGGAACTGACAGTGAGTTCAGGGACAGAGAGAGGGAACTGACAGTGAGTTCAGGGACAGAGAGAGGGAAGTGACAGTGAGTAAAGGGACAGAGAGAGGGAACCGACTGTGAGTTAAGGGACAGAGAGAGGGAACCGACTGTGAGTTAAGGGACAGAGAGAGGGAATTAACAGTGAGTTAAGGGACAGAGACCGAACCGACAGTGAGTTAAGGGACAGAGAGAGGGAACCGACAGTGAGTTAGGGGACAGAGAGAGAGAACCGACAGTGAGTTAAGGGACAGGGAGAGGGAACAGACAGTTAAAAGGGACAGAGAGAGGGAACCAACAGTGAGTTAAGGGACAGAGACCGAACCGACAGTGAGTTAAGGGACAGAGAGAGGGAACTGACAGTGAGTTAAGGGACAGAGAGAGGGAACTGACAGTGAGTTAAGAGACAGAGAGAGGGAAGTGACAGTGAGTTAAGGGACAGAGAGAGGGAAGTGACAGTGAGTTAAGGGACAGAGAGAGGGAACAGACAGTGAGTTAAGGGACAGAGAGAGGGACCGACAGTGAGTTAAAGGACAGAGAGAGAGAGAACCGACAGTGAGTTAAGGGACAGAGAGTAGGGAACTGACAGTGAGTAAGGAACAGAGAGAGGGAACCGACAGTGAGTTAAGGGACAGGGAGAGGGAAGTGACAGTGAGTTAAGGGACAGAGAGAGGGAACCACAGTGAGTTAAGGGACAGAGAGAGGGACCGACAGTGAGTTAAGGGACAGAGAGAGAGAACCGACAGTGAGTTAAGGGACAGAGAGTAGGGAACTGACAGTGAGTTAAGGGACAGAGAGAGGGAACCGACAGTGAGTTAACGGACAGAGAGAGGCAACCGACAGTGAGTTAAGGGACAGAGAGGAGGGAACTGAGAGTGAGTTAAGGGACAGAGAGGAGGGAACTGACAGTGAGTTAAGGGACAGAGAGGAGGGAACTGAGAGTGAGTTAAGGGACAGAGAGAGGAGACTGACAGTGAGTTAAGGGACAGAGAGAGGGAAGTGACAGTGAGTTAAGGGACAGAGAGGAGGGAACTGACAGTGAGTTAGGGGACAGAGAGAGAGAACCGACAGTGAGTTAAGGCACAGGGAGAGGGAACCGACAGTGAGTTAAGGGACAGAGAGGGAACTGACAATGAGTTAAGGGACAGAGAGAGGGAACCGACAGTGAGTTAAGGACAGAGAGGTAACTGACAGTGAGTTAAGGGACAGAGAGAGGGAAATGACAGAGAGTGAAGGGACAGAGAGAGGGAAGTGATAGTGAGTAAATGTTCAGACAGGGACCGACAGTGAGTTAAGGGACAGAGAGAGGGAAGTGACAGTGAGTAAAGGTATAGAGAGGGACCGAGAGTGAGTTCAGGGACAGAGAGAGAGAACCGACAGTGGGTTAAGGTACAGAGAGAGGGAACTGAAAGTTTAAAGGGACAGAGAGAGTGAACCGACAGTGAGTTAAGGGACAGAGAGTGGGAAGTGACAGTGAGTTAAGGGACAGAGACCGAACCGACAGTGAGTTAAGGGACAGAGAGGGGGAACCAACAGTGAGTTAAGGGACAGAGAGTGGGAAGTGACAGTGAGTTAAGGGACAGAGACCGAACCGACAGTGAGTTAAGGGACAGAGAGAGGGAACCGACAGTGAGTTATGGGACAGAGAGTGGGAACCGACAGTGAGTTAAGGGACAGAGAGAGGGAACCGACAGTGAGTTAAGGGACAGAGAGAGGGGACTGACAGTGAGTTAAGGGACAGAGAGAGGGAAGTGACAGTGAGTAAAGGGACAGAGAGAGGGAACCGACTGTGAGTTAAGGGACAGAGAGAGGGAATTGACAGTGAGTTAAGGGACAGAGACCGAACCGACAGTGAGTTAAGGGACAGAGAGAGGGAACTGACAGTGAGTTAAGGGACAGAGAGAGGGAACCGACAGTGAGTTAAGGGACAGAGAGACGGAACTGACAGTTAAAAGGGACAGAGAGAGGGAACTGACAGTTAAAAGGGACAGAGAGAGGGAACCAACAGTGAGTTAAGGGACAGAGACCGAACCGACAGTGAGTTAAGGGACAGAGAGAGGGAACTGACCGTGAGTTCAGGGACAGAGAGAAGGAAGTGACAGTGAGTTAAGGGACTGAGAGAGGGAACTGATAGTGAGATAAGAGACAGAGAGGGAGAACTGACAGTGCGTTAGGGGACAGAGAGAGGGAACTGACAGTGAGTAAAGGTATAGAGAGGGACTGACAGTGAGTTAAGCGACAGAGAGAGGGATCCGACTGTGAGTTAAGGGACAGAGAGAGGGAACCGACAGTGAGTTATGGGACAGAGAGAGGGAACTGACAGTGAGTTAAGGGACAGAAAGAGGGACCCGACAGTGAGTTAAGGGACAGAGAGAGGGACCCGACAGTGAGTTAAGGGACAGAAAGAGGGACCCGACAGTGAGTTAAGGGACAGAGAGAGGGAACCGACAGTGAGTTAAGGGACAGAGAGAGGGGACTGACAGTGAGTTAAGGGACAGAGAGAGGGAACTAACAGTGAGTTAAGGGACAGAGAGAGGGAACTGACAGTGAGTTAAGGGACAGAGAGGAGGGAACTGACAGTGAGTTAGGGGACAGAGAGAGAGAACCGACAGTGAGTTAAGGGACAGGGAGAGAGAACCGACAGTGAGTTAAGGGACAGAGAGTAGGGAACTGACAGTGAGTTAAGGAACAGAGAGAGGGACCGACAGTGAGTTAAGGGACAGAGAGAGGGAAGTGACAGTGAGTTAAGGGACAGAGAGTGGGAACCACAGTGAGTTAAGGGACAGAGAGAGGGACCGACAGTGAATTAAGGGACAGAGAGAGAGAACCGACAGTGAGTTAAGGGACAGAGAGTAGGGAACTGACAGTGAGTTAAGGGACAGAGAGAGGGAACCGACAGTGAGTTAACGGACAGAGAGAGGCAACCGACAGTGAGTTAAGGGACAGAGAGGAGGGAACTGAGAGTGAGTTAAGGGACAGAGAGGAGGGAACTGACAGTGAGTTAAGGGACAGAGAGGAGGGAACTGAGAGTGAGTTAAGGGACAGAGAGAGGAGACTGACAGTGAGTTAAGGGACAGAGAGAGGGAAGTGACAGTGAGTTAAGGGACAGAGAGGAGGGAACTGACAGTGAGTTAGGGGACAGAGAGAGAGAACCGACAGTGAGTTAAGGCACAGGGAGAGGGAACCGACAGTGAGTTAAGGGACAGAGAGGGAACTGACAATGAGTTAAGGGACAGAGAGAGGGAACCGACAGTGAGTTAAGGACAGAGAGGTAACTGACAGTGAGTTAAGGGACAGAGAGAGGGAAATGACAGAGAGTGAAGGGACAGAGAGAGGGAAGTGATAGTGAGTAAATGTTCAGACAGGGACCGACAGTGAGTTAAGGGACAGAGAGAGGGAAGTGACAGTGAGTAAAGGTATAGAGAGGGACCGAGAGTGAGTTAAGGGACAGAGAGAGAGAACCGACAGTGAGTTAAGGGACAGAGAGAGGGAACTGACAGTGAGTTAAGGGACAGAGAGAGGGAACTGACAGTGAGTTAAGAGACAGAGAGAGGGAAGTGACAGTGAGTTAAGGGACAGAGAGAGGGAAGTGACAGTGAGTTAAGGGACAGAGAGAGGGAACAGACAGTGAGTTAAGGGACAGAGAGAGGGACCGACAGTGAGTTAAGGGACAGAGAGAGAGAGAACCGACAGTGAGTTAAGGGACAGAGAGAGGGGACTGACAGTGAGTTAAGGGACAGAGAGAGGGAAGTGACAGTGAGTAAAGGGACAGAGAGAGGGAACCGACTGTGAGTTAAGGGACAGAGAGAGGGAAGTGACAGTGAGTTAAGGGACAGAGAGTGGGAACCACAGTGAGTTAAGGGACAGAGAGAGGGACCGACAGTGAATTAAGGGACAGAGAGAGAGAACCGACAGTGAGTTAAGGGACAGAGAGTAGGGAACTGACAGTGAGTTAAGGGACAGAGAGAGGGAACCGACAGTGAGTTAAGGGACAGAGAGAGGCAACCGACAGTGAGTTCAGGGACAGAGAGGAGGGAACTGAGAGTGAGTTAAAGGACAGAGAGGAGGGAACTGACAGTGAGTTAAGGGACAGAGAGAGGGAACTAACAGTGAGTTTAGGGACAGAGAGAGGGAAGTGACAGTGAGTTAAGTGACAGAGAGGAGGGAACTGACAGTGAGTTAGGGGACAGAGAGAGAGAACCAACAGTGAGTTAAGGGACAGGGAGAGGGAACCGACAGTGAGTTAAGGGACAGAGAGGGAACTGACAATGAGTTAAGGGACAGAGAGAGGGAACCGACAGTGAGTTAAGGACAGAGAGAGGTAACTGACAGTGAGTTAAGGGACAGAGAGAGGGAAATGACAGTGAGTTAAGGGACAGGGAGAGAGAACCGACAGTGAGTTAAGGGACAGAGAGTAGGGAACTGACAGTGAGTTAAGGAACAGAGAGAGGGACCGACAGTGAGTTAAGGGACAGAGAGAGGGAAGTGACAGTGAGTTAAGGGACAGAGAGAGTGAACCGACAGTGAGTTAAGAGACAGAGAGAGGGAACTGACAGTGAGTTAAGGGACAGAGAGGGGGAACGAACAGTGAGTGAAGGGACAGAGAGGGAAGTGACAGTGAGTTAAGGGACGGAGAGGGAACCGAC
This sequence comes from Chiloscyllium plagiosum, assembly GCF_037043375.1. NCBI lineage: Eukaryota > Metazoa > Chordata > Chondrichthyes > Orectolobiformes > Hemiscylliidae > Chiloscyllium > Chiloscyllium plagiosum. The sequence continues at coordinate 27,209,339 of NW_028270176.1, read as the reverse complement.
AGTGAGTTAAGGGACAGAGAGAGGGAACTGACAGTGAATAAAGCGACAGAGAGACGGAACTGACAGTGAGTTAAGGGACAGAGAGAGGGAACTGACAGTTAAAAGGGACAGAGAGAGGGAACCAACAGTGAGTTAAGGGACAGAGAACGAACTGACAGTGAGTTAAGGGACAGAGAGAGGGAAGTGACAGTGAGTTAAGGGACAGCGAGAGTGAACCGACAGTGAGTTAAGAGACAGAGAGAGGGAACCGACAGTGAGTTAAGGGACAGAGAGAGGGAACTGACAGTGAGTTAAGGGACAGAGAACGAACTGACAGTGAGTTAAGGGACAGAGAGAGGGAACTGACAGTGAGTTCAGGGACAGAGAGAGGGAAGTGACAGTGAGTTAAGGGACAGAGAGAGGGAACCGACAGTGAGTTAAGGGACAGAGAGAGGGAACTGACAGTGAATAAAGCGACAGAGAGACGGAACTGACAGTGAGTTAAGGGACAGAGAGAGGGAACTGACAGTGAGTTAAGGGACAGAGAGAGGGAACTGACAGTGAGTTAAGGGACAGAGAGAGGGAACTGACAGTGAGTTCAGGGACAGAGCGAGGGAAGTGACAGTGAGTTAAGGGACTGAGAGAGGGAACTGATAGTGAGATAAGGGACAGAGAGGGAGAACTGACAGTGCGTTAGGGGACAGAGAGAGGGAACTGACAGTGAGTTAAGGGACAGAGAGAGGGAACCGACTGTGAGTTAAGGGACAGAGAGAGGGAACTGACAGTGAGTTAAGGGACAGAAAGAGGGACCCGACAGTGAGTTAAGGGACAGAGAGAGGGACCCGACAGTGAGTTAAGGGACAGAAAGCGGGACCCGACAGTGAGTTAAGGGACAGAGAGAGGGAACCGACAGTGAGTTAAGGGACAGAGAGACGGAACTGACAGTTAAAAGGGACAGAGAGAGGGAACTGACAGTTAAAAGGGACAGAGAGAGGGAACCAACAGTGAGTTAAGGGACAGAGACCGAACCGACAGTGAGTTAAGGGACAGAGAGAGGGAACTGACCGTGAGTTCAGGGACAGAGAGAAGGAAGTGACAGTGAGTTAAGGGACTGAGAGAGGGAACTGATAGTGAGATAAGAGACAGAGAGGGAGAACTGACAGTGCGTTAGGGGACAGAGAGAGGGAACTGACAGTGAGTAAAGGTATAGAGAGGGACTGACAGTGAGTTAAGCGACAGAGAGAGGGATCCGACTGTGAGTTAAGGGACAGAGAGAGGGAACCGACTGTGAGTTAAGGGACAGAGAGAGGGAATTGACAGTGAGTTAAGGGACAGAGACCGAACCGACAGTGAGTTAAGGGACAGAGAGAGGGAACCAACAGTGAGTTAAGGGACAGAGAGAGGGAACCGACAGTGAGTTATGGGACAGAGAGAGGGAACTGACAGTGAGTTAAGGGACAGAAAGAGGGACCCGACAGTGAGTTAAGGGACAGAGAGAGGGACCCGACAGTGAGTTAAGGGACAGAAAGAGGGACCCGACAGTGAGTTAAGGGACAGAGAGAGGGAACCGACAGTGAGTTAAGGGACAGAGAGAGGGGACTGACAGTGAGTTAAGGGACAGAGAGAGGGAACTAACAGTGAGTTAAGGGACAGAGAGAGGGAACTGACAGTGAGTTAAGGGACAGAGAGGAGGGAACTGACAGTGAGTTAGGGGACAGAGAGAGAGAACCGACAGTGAGTTAAGGGACAGGGAGAGAGAACCGACAGTGAGTTAAGGGACAGAGAGTAGGGAACTGACAGTGAGTTAAGGAACAGAGAGAGGGACCGACAGTGAGTTAAGGGACAGAGAGAGGGAAGTGACAGTGAGTTAAGGGACAGAGAGTGGGAACCACAGTGAGTTAAGGGACAGAGAGAGGGACCGACAGTGAATTAAGGGACAGAGAGAGAGAACCGACAGTGAGTTAAGGGACAGAGAGTAGGGAACTGACAGTGAGTTAAGGGACAGAGAGAGGGAACCGACAGTGAGTTAAGGGACAGAGAGAGGCAACCGACAGTGAGTTAAGGGACAGAGAGGAGGGAACTGAGAGTGAGTTAAGGGACAGAGAGGAGGGAACTGACAGTGCGTTAAGGGACAGAGAGAGGGAACTAACAGTGAGTTAAGGGACAGAGAGAGGGAAGTGACAGTGAGTTAAGGGACAGAGAGGAGGTAACTGACAGTGAGTTAGGGGACAGAGAGAGAGAACCGACAGTGAGTTAAGGGACAGGGAGAGGGAACCGACAGTGAGTTAAGGGACAGAGAGGGAACTGACAATGAGTTAAGGGACAGAGAGAGGGAACCGACAGTGAGTTAAGGGACAGAGAGAGGGAAATGACAGTGAGTTAGGGGACAGAGAGAGAGAACCGACAGTGAGTTAAGGGACAGGGAGAGAGAACCGACAGTGAGTTAAGGGACAGAGAGTAGGGAACTGACAGTGAGTTAAGGAACAGAGAGAGGGACCGACAGTGAGTTAAGGGACAGAGAGAGGGAAGTGACAGTGAGTTAAGGGACAGAGAGAGTGAACCGACAGTGAGTTAAGAGACAGAGAGAGGGAACCGACAGTGAGTTAAGGGACAGAGAGGGGGAACCAACAGTGAGTGAAGGGACAGAGAGGGAAGTGACAGTGAGTTAAGGGACGGAGAGGGAACCGACAGTGAGTTAAGGGACAGAGAGAGGGAACTGACAGTGAATAAAGCGACAGAGAGACGGAACTGACAGTGAGTTAAGGGACAGAGAGAGGGAACTGACAGTTAAAAGGGACAGAGAGAGGGAACCAACAGTGAGTTAAGGGACAGAGAACGAACTGACAGTGAGTTAAGGGACAGAGAGAGGGAAGTGACAGTGAGTTAAGGGACAGAGAGAGTGAACCGACAATGAGTTAAGAGACAGAGAGAGGGAACCGACAGTGAGTTAAGGGACAGAGAGAGGGAACTGACAGTTAAAAGGGACAGAGAGAGGGAACCAACAGTGAGTTAAGGGACAGAGAACGAACTGACAGTGAGTTAAGGGACAGAGAGAGGGAACTGACAGTGAGTTCAGGGACAGAGAGAGGGAAGTGACAGTGAGTTAAGGGACAGAGAGAGGGAACCGACAGTGAGTTAAGGGACAGAGAGAGGGAACTGACAGTGAATAAAGCGACAGAGAGACGGAACTGACAGTGAGTTAAGGGACAGAGAGAGGGAACTGACAGTGAGTTAAGGGACAGAGAGTGGGAACTGACAGTGAGTTAAGGGACAGAGAGAGGGAACTGACAGTGAGTTCAGGGACAGAGCGAGGGAAGTGACAGTGAGTTAAGGGACTGAGAGAGGGAACTGATAGTGAGATAAGGGACAGAGAGGGAGAACTGACAGTGCGTTAGGGGACAGAGAGAGGGAACTGACAGTTAAAAGGGACAGAGAGAGGGAACCGACTGTGAGTTAAGGGACAGAGAGAGGGAACTGACAGTGAGTTAAGGGACAGAAAGAGGGACCCGACAGTGAGTTAAGGGACAGAGAGAGGGACCCGACAGTGAGTTAAGGGACAGAAAGCGGGACCCGACAGTGAGTTAAGGGACAGAGAGAGGGAACCGACAGTGAGTTAAGGGACAGAGAGAGGGGACTGACAGTGAGTTAAGGGACAGAGAGAGGGGACTGAAAGTGAGTTAAGGGACAGAGAGAGAGAACTGACAGTGAGTTAAGGGACAGAGAGTAGGGAACTGACAGTGAGTTAAGGAACAGAGAGAGGGAAACGACAGTGAGTTAAGAGACAGAGAGAGGGAAGTGACAGTGAGTTAAGGGACAGAGAGAGGAAACCACAGTGAGTTAAGGGACAGAGAGAGGTTTCGACAGTGAGTTAAGGGACGGAGAGAGAGAACCGACAGTGAGTTAAGGGACAGAGAGTAGGGAACTGACAGTGAGTTAAGGGACAGAGAGAGGGAACCGACAGTGAGTTAAGGGACAGAGAGAGGCAACCGACAGTGAGTTAAGGGACAGAGAGGAGGGAACTGAGAGTGAGTTAAGGGACAGAGAGGAGGGAACTGACAGTGAGTTAAGGGACAGAGAGAGGGAACTAACAGTGAGTTAAGGGACAGAGAGAGGGAAGTGACAGTGAGTTAAGGGACAGAGAGGAGGGAACTGACAGTGAGTTAGGGGACAGAGAGAGAGAACCGACAGTGAGTTAAGAGACAGGGAGAGGGAACCGACAGTGAGTTAAGGGACAGGGAGGGAACTGACAGTGAGTTAAGGGACAGAGAGAGGGAACCGACAGTGAGTTAAGGACAGAGAGAGGTAACTGACAGTGAGTTAAGGGACAGAGAGAGGGAAATGACAGTGAGTGAAGGGACAGAGAGAGGGAAGTGACAGTGAGTAAAGGATCAGACAGGGACCGACAGTGAGTTAAGGGACAGAGAGAGGGAAGTGACAGTGAGTAAAGGTATAGAGAGGGACCGACAGTGAGTTAAGGGACAGAGAGAGGGAACCGACAGTGAGTTATGGGACAGAGAGAGGGAACCGACAGTGAGTTAAGGGACAGAGAGAGGGAACCGACAGTGAGTTAAGGGACAGAGAGAGGGGACTGACAGTGAGTTAAGGGACAGAGAGAGGGAACCGACTGTGAGTTAAGGGACAGAGAGAGGGAATTGACAGTGAGTTATGGGACAGAGACCGAACCGACAGTGAGTTAAGGGACAGAGAGAGGGAACTGACAGTGAGTTAAGGGACAGAGAGAGGGAACCGACAGTGAGTTAAGGGACAGAGAGACGGAACTGACAGTTAAAAGGGACAGAGAGAGGGAACTGACAGTTAAAAGGGACAGAGAGAGGGAACCAACAGTGAGTTAAGGGACAGAGACCGAACCGACAGTGAGTTAAGGGACAGAGAGAGGGAACTGACAGTGAGTTCAGGGACAGAGAGAAGGAAGTGACAGTGAGTTAAGGGACTGAGAGAGGGAACTGATAGTGAGATAAGAGACAGAGAGGGAGAACTGACAGTGCGTTAGGGGACAGAGAGAGGGAACTGACAGTGAGTAAAGGTATAGAGAGGGACTGACAGTGAGTTAAGGGACAGAGAGAGGGATCCGACTGTGAGTTAAGGGACAGAGAGAGGGAACCGACTGTGAGTCAAGGGACAGAGAGAGGGAATTGACAGTGAGTTAAGGGACAGAGACCGAACCGACAGTGAGTTAAGGGACAGAGAGAGGGACCCGACAGTGAGTTAAGGGACAGAGAGAGGGAACCGACAGTGAGTTATGGGACAGAGAGAGGGAACTGACAGTGAGTTAAGGGACAGAAAGAGGGACCCGACAGTGAGTTAAGGGACAGAGAGAGGGACCCGACAGTGAGTTAAGGGACAGAAAGAGGGACCCGACAGTGAGTTAAGGGACAGAGAGAGGGAACCGACAGTGAGTTAAGGGACAGAGAGAGGGGACTGACAGTGAGTTAAGGGACAGAGAGAGGGAACTAACAGTGAGTTAAGGGACAGAGAGAGGGAACTGACAGTGAGTTAAGGGACAGAGAGGAGGGAACTGACAGTGAGTTAGGGGACAGAGAGAGAGAACCGACAGTGAGTTAAGGGACAGGGAGAGAGAACCGACAGTGAGTTAAGGGACAGAGAGAGGGAAGTGACAGTGAGTTAAGGGACAGAGAGTGGGAACCACAGTGAGTTAAGGGACAGAGAGAGGGACCGACAGTGAGTTAAGGGACAGAGAGAGAGAACCGACAGTGAGTTAAGGGACAGAGAGTAGGGAACTGACAGTGAGTTAAGGGACAGAGAGACCGAACCGACAGTGAGTTAAGGGACAGAGAGGGGGAACCAACAGTGAGTTAAGGGACAGAGAGTGGGAAGTGACAGTGAGTTAAGGGACAGAGACCGAACCGACAGTGAGTTAAGGGACAGAGAGAGGGAACCGACAGAGAGTTAAGGGACAGAGAGAGGGAACCGACAGTGAGTTAAGGGACAGAGAGAGGGGACTGACAGTGAGTTAAGGGACAGAGAGAGGGAAGTGACAGTGAGTAAAGGGACAGAGAGAGGGAACCGACTGTGAGTTAAGGGACAGAGAGAGGGAATTGACAGTGAGTTAAGGGACAGAGACCGAACCGACAGTGAGTTAAGGGACAGAGAGAGGGAACTGACAGTGAGTTAAGGGACAGAGAGAGGGAACCGACAGTGAGTTAAGGGACAGAGAGACGGAACTGACAGTTAAAAGGGACAGAGAGAGGGAACTGACAGTGAGTTAAGGGACAGAGAGAGGGAACCGACAGTGAGTTAAGGGACAGAGAGACGGAACTGACAGTTAAAAGGGACAGAGAGAGGGAACTGACAGTTAAAAGGGACAGAGAGAGGGAACCAACAGTGAGTTAAGGGACAGAGACCGAACCGACAGTGAGTTAAGGGACAGAGAGAGGGAACTGACAGTGAGTTCAGGGACAGAGAGAAGGAAGTGACAGTGAGTTAAGGGACTGAGAGAGGGAACTGATAGTGAGATAAGAGACAGAGAGGGAGAACTGACAGTGCGTTAGGGGACAGAGAGAGGGAACTGACAGTGAGTAAAGGTATAGAGAGGGACTGACAGTGAGTTAAGCGACAGAGAGAGGGATCCGTCTGTGAGTTAAGGGACAGAGAGAGGGAACCGACTGTGAGTTAAGGGACAGAGAGAGGGAATTGACAGTGAGTTAAGGGACAGAGACCGAACCGACAGTGAGTTAAGGGACAGAGAGAGGGACCCGACAGTGAGTTAAGGGACAGAGAGAGGGAACCGACAGTGAGTTATGGGACAGAGAGAGGGAACTGACAGTGAGTTAAGGGACAGAAAGAGGGACCCGACAGTGAGTTAAGGGACAGAGAGAGGGACCCGACAGTGAGTTAAGGGACAGAAAGAGGGACCCGACAGTGAGTTAAGGGACAGAGAGAGGGAACCGACAGTGAGTTAAGGGACAGAGAGAGGGGACTGACAGTGAGTTAAGGGACAGAGAGAGGGAAGTGACAGTGAGTTAAGGGACAGAGAGAGGGAAGTGACAGTGAGTTAAGGGACAGAGAGGAGGGAACTGACAGTGAGTTAGGGGACAGAGAGAGAGAACCGACAGTGAGTTAAGGGACAGGGAGAGAGAACCGACAGTGAGTTAAGGGACAGAGAGTAGGGAACTGACAGTGAGTTAAGGAACAGAGAGAGGGAAATGACAGTGAGTTAAGGGACAGAGAGAGGGAAGTGACAGTGAGTTAAGGGACAGAGAGTGGGAACCACAGTGAGTTAAGGGACAGAGAGAGGGACCGACAGTGAATTAAGGGACAGAGAGAGAGAACCGACAGTGAGTTAAGGGACAGAGAGTAGGGAACTGACAGTGAGTTAAGGGACAGAGAGAGGGAACCGACAGTGAGTTAAGGGACAGAGAGAGGCAACCGACAGTGAGTTAAGGGACAGAGAGAGGGAACCGACAGTGAGTTAAGGGACAGAGAGTGGGAAGTGAGAGTGAGTTAAGGGACAGTGAGAGGGAACTGACAGTGAGTGAAGGGACAGAGAGGGAAGTGACAGTGAGTTAAGGGATGGAGAGGGAACCGACAGTGAGTTAAGGGACAGAGAGAGGGAACCGACAGTGAGTTAAGGGACAGAGAGTGGGCACCGACAGTGAGTTAAGGGACAGAGAGAGGGAACTGACAGTGAATAAAGCGACAGAGAGACGGAACTGACAGTGAGTTAAGGGACAGAGAGAGGGAACTGACAGTTAAAAGGGACAGAGAGAGGGAACCAACAGTGAGTTAAGGGACAGAGAACGAACCGACAGTGAGTTAAGGGACAGATAGAGGGAACTGACAGTGAGTTCAGGGACAGAGAGTGGGAACCACAGTGAGTTAAGGGACAGAGAGAGGGACCGACAGTGAGTTAAGGGACAGAGAGAGAGAACCGACAGTGAGTTAAGGGACAGAGAGTAGGGAACTGACAGTGAGTTAAGGGACAGAGAGACCGAACCGACAGTGAGTTAATTGACAGAGAGGGGGAACCAACAGTGAGTTAAGGGACAGAGAGTGGGAAGTGACAGTGAGTTAAGGGACAGAGACCGAACCGACAGTGAGTTAAGGGACAGAGAGAGGGAACCGACAGTGAGTTATGGGACAGAGAGAGGGAACCGACAGTGAGTTAAGGGACAGAGAGAGGGAACCGACAGTGAGTTAAGGGACAGAGAGAGGGGACTGACAGTGAGTTAAGGGACAGAGAGAGGGAAGTGACAGTGAGTAAAGGGACAGAGAGAGGGAACCGACTGTGAGTTAAGGGACAGAGAGAGGGAATTGACAGTGAGTTAAGGGACAGAGACCGAACCGACAGTGAGTTAAGGGACAGAGAGAGGGAACTGACAGTGAGTTAAGGGACAGAGAGAGTGAACCGACAGTGAGTTAAGGGACAGAGAGACGGAACTGACAGTTAAAAGGGACAGAGAGAGGGAACTGACAGTTAAAAGGGACAGAGAGAGGGAACCAACAGTGAGTTAAGGGACAGAGACCGAACCGACAGTGAGTTAAGGGACAGAGAGAGGGAACTGACAGTGAGTTCAGGGACAGAGAGAAGGAAGTGACAGTGAGTTAAGGGACTGAGAGAGGGAACTGATAGTGAGATAAGAGACAGAGAGGGAGAACTGACAGTGCGTTAGGGGACAGAGAGAGGGAACTGACAGTGAGTAAAGGTATAGAGAGGGACTGACAGTGAGTTAAGCGACAGAGAGAGGGATCCGTCTGTGAGTTAAGGGACAGAGAGAGGGAACCGACTGTGAGTTAAGGGACAGAGAGAGGGACCCGACAGTGAGTTAAGGGACAGAGAGAGGGAACCGACAGTGAGTTATGGGACAGAGAGAGGGAACTGACAGTGAGTTAAGGGACAGAAAGAGGGACCCGACAGTGAGTTAAGGGACAGAGAGAGGGACCCGACAGTGAGTTAAGGGACAGAAAGAGGGACCCGACAGTGAGTTAAGGGACAGAGAGAGGGAACCGACAGTGAGTTAAGGGACAGAGAGAGGGGACTGACAGTGAGTTAAGGGACAGAGAGAGGGAACTAACAGTGAGTTAAGGGACAGAGAGAGAGAACCGACAGTGAGTTAAGGGACAGGGAGAGAGAACCGACAGTGAGTTAAGGGACAGAGAGTAGGGAACTGACAGTGAGTTAAGGAACAGAGAGAGGGACCGACAGTGAGTTAAGGGACAGAGAGAGGGAAGTGACAGTGAGTTAAGGGACAGAGAGTGGGAACCACAGTGAGTTAAGGGACAGAGAGAGGGACCGACAGTGAATTAAGGGACAGAGAGAGAGAACCGACAGTGAGTTAAGGGACAGAGAGTAGGGAACTGACAGTGAGTTAAGGGACAGAGAGAGGGAACCGACAGTGAGTTAAGGGACAGAGAGAGGCAACCGACAGTGAGTTAAGGGACAGAGAGGAGGGAACTGAGAGTGAGTTAAGGGACAGAGAGGAGGGAACTGACAGTGAGTTAAGGGACAGAGAGAGGGAACTAACAGTGAGTTAAGGGACAGAGAGAGGGAAGTGACAGTGAGTTAAGGGACAGAGAGGAGGGAACCGACAGTGAGTTAGGGGACAGAGAGAGAGAACCGACAGTGAGTTAAGGGACAGAGAGAGGGAAATGACAGTGAGTTAGGGGACAGAGAGAGAGAACCGACAGTGAGTTAAGGGACAGGGAGAGAGAACCGACAGTGAGTTAAGGGACAGAGAGTAGGGTACTGACAATGAGTTAAGGAACAGAGAGAGGGACCGACAGTGAGTTAAGGGACAGAGAGAGGGAAGTGACAGTGAGTTAAGGGACAGAGAGAGTGAACCGACAGTGAGTTATAGGACAGAGAGAGGGAACCGACAGTGAGTTAAGGGACAGAGAGGGCGAACCAACAGTGAGTTAAGGGACAGAGAGAGGGAACCGACAGTGAGTTAAGGGACAGAGAGTGGGAAGTGAGAGTGAGTTAAGGGACAGTGAGAGGGAACTGACAGTGAGTGAAGGGACAGAGAGGGAAGTGACAGTGAGTTAAGGGATGGAGAGGGAACCGACAGTGAGTTAAGGGACAGAGAGAGGGAACCGACAGTGAGTTAAGGGACAGAGAGAGGGCACCGACAGTGAGTTAAGGGACAGAGAGAGGGAACTGACAGTGAATAAAGCGACAGAGAGACGGAACTGACAGTGAGTTAAGGGACAGAGAGAGGGAACTGACAGTTAAAAGGGACAGAGAGAGAAAACCAACAGTGAGTTAAGGGACAGAGAACGAACCGACAGTGAGTTAAGGGACAGAGAGAGGGAACTGACAGTGAGTTCAGGGACAGAGAGAGGGAACTGACAGTGAGTTCAGGGACAGAGCGAGGGAAGTGACAGTGAGTTAAGGGACTGAGAGAGGGAACCGACTGTGAGTTAAGGGACAGAGAGAGGGAACCGACTGTGAGTTAAGGGACAGAGAGAGGGAACTGACAGTGAGTTAAGGGACAGAAAGAGGGACCCGACAGTGAGTTAAGGGACAGAGAGAGGGACCCGACAGTGAGTTTCGGGACAGAAAGCGGGACCCGACAGTGAGTTAAGGGACAGAGAGAGGGAACCGACAGTGAGTTAAGGGACAGAGAGAGGGGACTGACAGTGAGTTAAGGGACAGAGAGAGGGGACTGAAAGTGAGTTAAGGGACAGAGAGAGAGAACTGACAGTGAGTTAAGGGACAGAGAGTAGGGAACTGACAGTGAGTTAAGGAACAGAGAGAGGGAAACGACAGTGAGTTAAGGGACAGAGAGAGGGAAGTGACAGTGAGTTAAGGGACAGAGAGAGGGAACCACAGTGAGTTAAGGGACAGAGAGAGGTTTCGACAGTGAGTTAAGGGACGGAGAGAGAGAACCGACAGTGAGTTAAGGGACAGAGAGTAGGGAACTGACAGTGAGTTAAGGGACAGAGAGAGGGAACCGACAGTGAGTTAAGGGACAGAGAGAGGCAACCGACAGTGAGTTAAGGGACAGAGAGGAGGGAACTGAGAGTGAGTTAAGGGACAGAGAGGAGGGAACTGACAGTGAGTTAAGGGACAGAGAGAGGGAACTAACAGTGAGTTAAGGGACAGAGAGAGGGAAGTGACAGTGAGTTAAGGGACAGAGAGGAGGGAACTGACAGTGAGTTAGGGGACAGAGAGAGAGAACCGACAGTGAGTTAAGAGACAGGGAGAGGGAACCGACAGTGAGTTAAGGGACAGGGAGGGAACTGACAATGAGTTAAGGGACAGAGAGAGGGAACCGACAGTGAGTTAAGGACAGAGAGAGGTAACTGACAGTGAGTTAAGGGACAGAGAGAGGGAAATGACAGTGAGTGAAGGGACAGAGAGAGGGAAGTGACAGTGAGTAAAGTTTCAGACAGGGACCGACAGTGAGTTAAGGGACAGAGAGAGGGAAGTGACAGTGAGTAAAGGTTCAGACAGGGACCGACAGTGAGTTAAGGGACAGAGAGAGGGAAGTGACAGTGAGTTAAGGGACAGAGAGTGGGAACCACAGTGAGTTAAGGGACAGAGAGAGGGACCGACAGTGAGTTAAGGGACAGAGAGAGAGAACCGACAGTGAGTTAAGGGACAGAGAGTAGGGAACTGACAGTGAGTTAAGGGACAGAGAGACCGAACCGACAGTGAGTTAAGGGACAGAGAGGGGGAACCAACAGTGAGTTAAGGGACAGAGAGAGGGAATTGACAGTGAGTTAAGGGACAGAGAGAGGGAATTGACAGTGAGTTAAGGGACAGAGAGAGGGAACTGACAGTCAGTTAAGGGACCGAGAGAGGAAACTGACAGTGAGTTAAGGGGCAGTGAGAGGGAACTGACAGTGAGTTAAGGAACGGAGAGTGGGAACTGACAGTGAGTTAAGGGACAGAGAGAGGGAACTGACAGTGAGTTAAGGGACAGAGAGAGGGAACCGACCGTGTGTTAAGGGACAGAGAGAGGGAACTGACAGTGAGTTAAGGGACAGAGAGAGGGAAGTGACAGTGAGTTAAGGGACAGATTGAGGGAACCGACAGTGAGTTTAGGGACAGAGAGGGGGAACCGACAGTGAGTTAAGGGACAGAGAGAGGGAACCGACAGTGAGTTAAGGGACGGAGAGAGGGAAGTGACAGTGAGTTAAGGGACAGATTGAGGGAACCGACAGTGAGTTTAGGGACAGAGAGAGGGAACCGACAGTGAGTTAAGGGACGGAGAGAGGGAAGTGACAGTGAGTTAAGGGACAGATTGAGGGAACCGACAGTGAGTTTAGGGACAGAGAGAGGGAACCGACAGTGAGTTAAGGGACAGAGAGAGGGAACCGACAGTGAGTTAAGGGACAGAGAGAGGGAACCGACAGTGAGTTAAGGGACAGATTGAGTGAACCGAGAGTGAGTTAAGGGAAAGAGAGAGGGAACTGACAGTGAGTTAAGGGACAGGGAGAGGGAACTGACAGTGAGTTAAGGGACAGAGAGAGGGAACCGACAGTGAGTTAAGGGACAGATTGAGGGAACCGACAGTGAGTTAAGGGACAGAGAGAGGGAAGTGACAGTGAGTTAAGGGACAGATTGAGGGAACCGACAGTGAGTTAAGGGACAGATTGAGGGAACCGACAGTGAGTTAAGGGACAGAGAGAGGGAAGTGACAGTGAGTTAAGGGACAGATTGAGGGAACCGACAGTGAGTTAAGGGACAGATTGAGGGAACCGACAGTAGGTTAAGGGACAGAGAGAGGGAACCGACAGTGAGTTAAGGGACAGAGAGAGGGAACCGACAGTGAGTTAAGGGACAGAGAGAGGGAACCGACAGTGAGTTAAGGGACAGATTGAGTGAACCGACAGTGAGTTAAGGGTCAGAGAGAGGGAACTGACAGTGAGTTAAGGGACAGAGAGAGGGCACCGACAGTGAGTTAAGGGACAGAGAGGGGGAAACGACAGTGAGTTAAGGGACAGAGAGAGGGATTTGACAGTGAGTTAAGGGACAGAGAGAGGGAACTGACAGTGAGTTAAGGGGCAGAGAGGGATCTGAAAGTGAGTTAAGGGACAGAGAGAGAGAACTGACAGTGACTTAAGGGACAGAGAGAGGGAACCGACAGTGAGTTAAGGGACAGAGAGAGGGAACCGACAGTGAGTTAAGGGACAGAGAGAGGGAACTGACAGTGTGTTAAGGGACAGAGAGAGGGAACTGACAGTGAGTTAAGGGACAGAGAGAGGGAATTGACAGTGAGTTAAGGGACAGAGAGAGGGAACTGACAGTCAGTTAAGGGACCGAGAGAGGAAACTGACAGTGAGTTAAGGGTCAGTGAGGGATCCGAAAGTGAGTTAAGGGACAGAGAGAGGGAACTGACAGTGAGTTAAGGAACGGAGAGTGGGAACTGACAGTGAGTTAAGGGACAGAGAGAGGGAACCGACCGTGTGTTAAGGGACAGAGAGAGGGAACTGACAGTGAGTTAAGGGACAGAGAGAGGGAAGTGACAGTGAGTTAAGGGACAGAGAGAGGGAAGTGACAGTGAGTTAAGGGACAGAGAGAGGGAACCGACAGTGAGTTAAGGGACAGATTGAGGGAACCGACAGTGAGTTAAGGGACAGAGAGAGGGAAGTGACAGTGAGTTAAGGGACAGATTGAGGGAACCGACAGTGAGTTAAGGGACAGATTGAGGGAACCGACAGTGAGTTAAGGGACAGAGAGAGGGGACTGACAGTGAGTTAAGGGACAGATTGAGGGAACCGACAGTGAGTTTAGGGACAGAGAGAGGGAACCGACAGTGAGTTAAGGGACAGAGAGAGGGAACCGACAGTGAGTTAAGGGACAGAGAGAGGGAACCGTCAGTGAGTTAAGGGACAGATTGAGTGAACCGAGAGTGAGTAAAGGGACAGAGAGAGGGAACTGACAGTGAGTTAAGGGACAGAGAGAGGGAACTGACAGTGAGTTATGGGACAGAGAGAGGGAACTGACAGTGAGTTAAGGGGCAGAGAGGGATCTGAAAGTGAGTTAAGGGACAGAGAGAGAGAACTGACAGTGACTTAAGGGACAGAGAGAGGGAACCGACAGTGAGTTAAGGGACAGAGAGAGGAAAGTGACAGTGAGTTAAGGAACAGAGAGAGGGAACTGACAGTGAGTTAAGGAACAGAGAGAGGGAACTGACAGTGAGTTAAGGGACAGAGAGAGAGAACCGACAGTGAGTTAAGGGACAGAGAGAGGGAAGTGACAGTGAGTTAAGGAACAGAGAGAGGGAACTGACAGTGAGTTAAGGAACAGAGAGAGGGAACTGACAGTGAGTTAAGGGACAGAGAGTGGGAACTGACAGTGAGTTAAGGGACAGAGAGAGGGAACCGACCGTGAGTTAAGGGACAGAGAGAGGGAACTGACAGTGAGTTAAGGGACAGAGAGAGAGAACCGACAGTGAGTTAAGGGACAGAGAGAGGGAAGAGACAGTGAGTTAAGGAACAGAGAGAGGGAACTGACAGTGAGTTAAGCAACAGAGAGAGGGAACTGACAGTGAGTTAAGGGACAGAGAGAGGGAACCGACCGTGAGTTAAGGGACAGAGCGAGGGAAGTGACAGTGAGTTAAGGGACACAGAGAGGGAACCGACCGTGAGTTAAGGGACAGAGAGAGGGAACTGACAGTGAGTTAAGGGACAGATTGAGGGAATCGACAGTGAGTTAAGGGACAGAGAGAGGGAAGTGACAGTGAGTTAAGGGACAGAGAGAGGGAAGTGACAGTGAGTTAAGGGACAGATTGAGGGAACCGACAGTGAGTTAAGGGACAGATTGAGGGAACCGACAGTGAGTTAAGGGACAGAGAGAGGGAAGTGACAGTGAGTTAAGGGACAGATTGAGGGAACCGACAGTGAGTTAAGGGACAGATTGAGGGAACCGACAGTGAGTTAAGGGACAGAGAGAGGGAAGTGACAGTGAGTTAAGGGACAGATTGAGGGAACCGACAGTGAGTTAAGGGACAGATTGAGGGAACCGACAGTGAGTTTAGGGACAGAGAGAGGGAACCGACAGTGAGTTAAGGGACAGAGAGAGGGAACCGACAGTGAGTTAAGGGACAGAGAGAGGGAACCGACAGTGAGTTAAGGGACAGATTGAGTGAACCGACAGTGAGTTAAGGGACAGAGAGAGGGAACTGACAGTGAGTTAAGGGACAGAGAGAGGGCACCGACAGTGAGTTAAGGGTCAGAGAGGGGGAAACGACAGTGAGTTAAGGAACAGAGAGAGGGAATTGACAGTGAGTTAAGGGACAGAGAGAGGGAACTGACAGTGAGTTAAGGGACAGAGAGAGGGAACTGACAGTGAGTTAAGGGGCAGAGAGGGATCTGAAAGTGAGTTAAGGGACAGAGAGAGAGAACTGACAGTGACTTAAGGGACAGAGAGAGGGAACCGACAGTGAGTTAAGGGACAGAGAGAGGGAACCGACAGTGAGTTAAGGGACAGAGAGAGGGAACTGACAGTGTGTTAAGGGACAGAGAGAGGGAACTGACAGTGAGTTAAGGGACAGAGAGAGGGAATTGACAGTGAGTTAAGGGACAGAGAGAGGGAACTGACAGTCAGTTAAGGGACCGAGAGAGGAAACTGACAGTGAGTTAAGGGGCAGTGAGGGATCCGAAAGTGAGTTAAGGGACAGAGAGAGAGAACTGACAGTGAGTTAAGGGACAGCGAGAGGGAACCGACAGTGAGTTAAGGGACAGGGAGAGGGAACTGACAGAGAGTTAAGGGGCAGAGAGGGATCTGAAAGTGAGTTAAGGGACAGAGGGAGGGAACCGACAGTGAGTTAAGGGACAGAGAGAGGGAACCGACCGTGAGTTAAGGGACAGAGAGAGGGAACCGACCGTGAGTTAAGGGACAGAGAGGGGGAACTGACAGTGAGTCAAGGGACAGAGAGAGGGAACCGACAGTGAGTGAAGGGACAGAGAGAGGGAAGTGACAGTGAGTTAAGGGACAGATTGAGTGAACCGACAGTGAGTTAAGGGACAGAGAGAGGGAACTGACAGTGAGTTAAGGGACAGAGAGAGGGCACCGACAGTGAGTTAAGGGACAGAGAGGGGGAAACGACAGTGAGTTAAGGGACAGAGAGAGGGAATTGACAGTGAGTTAAGGGACAGAGAGAGAGAACTGACAGTGAGTTAAGGGACAGAGAGAGGGAACTGACAGTGAGTTAAGGGGCAGAGAGGGATCTGAAAGTGAGTTAAGGGACAGAGAGAGAGAACTGACAGTGACTTAAGGGACAGAGAGAGGGAACCGACAGTGAGTTAAGGGACAGAGAGAGGGAACCGACAGTGAGTTAAGGGACAGAGAGAGGGGACTGACAGTCAGTTAAGGGACCGAGAGAGGAAACTGACAGTGAGTTAAGGGTCAGTGAGGGATCCGAAAGTGAGTTAAGGGACAGAGAGAGGGAACTGACAGTGAGTTAAGGAACGGAGAGTGGGAACTGACAGTGAGTTAAGGGACAGAGAGAGGGAACCGACCGTGTGTTAAGGGACAGAGAGAGGGAACTGACAGTGAGTTAAGGGACAGAGAGAGGGAAGTGACAGTGAGTTAAGGGACAGAGAGAGGGAAGTGACAGTGAGTTAAGGGACAGAGAGAGGGAACCGACAGTGAGTTAAGGGACAGATTGAGGGAACCGACAGTGAGTTAAGGGACAGAGAGAGGGAAGTGACAGTGAGTTAAGGGACAGATTGAGGGAACCGACAGTGAGTTAAGGGACAGATTGAGGGAACCGACAGTGAGTTAAGGGACAGAGAGAGGGGACTGACAGTGAGTTAAGGGACAGATTGAGGGAACCGACAGTGAGTTTAGGGACAGAGAGAGGGAACCGACAGTGAGTTAAGGGACAGAGAGAGGGAACCGACAGTGAGTTAAGGGACAGAGAGAGGGAACCGTCAGTGAGTTAAGGGACAGATTGAGTGAACCGAGAGTGAGTAAAGGGACAGAGAGAGGGAACTGACAGTGAGTTAAGGGACAGAGAGAGGGAACTGACAGTGAGTTATGGGACAGAGAGAGGGAACTGACAGTGAGTTAAGGGGCAGAGAGGGATCTGAAAGTGAGTTAAGGGACAGAGAGAGAGAACTGACAGTGACTTAAGGGACAGAGAGAGGGAACCGACAGTGAGTTAAGGGACAGAGAGAGGAAAGTGACAGTGAGTTAAGGAACAGAGAGAGGGAACTGACAGTGAGTTAAGGAACAGAGAGAGGGAACTGACAGTGAGTTAAGGGACAGAGAGAGAGAACCGACAGTGAGTTAAGGGACAGAGAGAGGGAAGTGACAGTGAGTTAAGGAACAGAGAGAGGGAACTGACAGTGAGTTAAGGAACAGAGAGAGGGAACTGACAGTGAGTTAAGGGACAGAGAGTGGGAACTGACAGTGAGTTAAGGGACAGAGAGAGGGAACCGACCGTGAGTTAAGGGACAGAGAGAGGGAACTGACAGTGAGTTAAGGGACAGAGAGAGAGAACCGACAGTGAGTTAAGGGACAGAGAGAGGGAAGAGACAGTGAGTTAAGGAACAGAGAGAGGGAACTGACAGTGAGTTAAGGGACAGAGAGAGGGAACCGACCGTGAGTTAAGGGACAGAGCGAGGGAAGTGACAGTGAGTTAAGGGACACAGAGAGGGAACCGACCGTGAGTTAAGGGACAGAGAGAGGGAACTGACAGTGAGTTAAGGGACAGATTGAGGGAATCGACAGTGAGTTAAGGGACAGAGAGAGGGAAGTGACAGTGAGTTAAGGGACAGAGAGAGGGAAGTGACAGTGAGTTAAGGGACAGATTGAGGGAACCGACAGTGAGTTAAGGGACAGATTGAGGGAACCGACAGTGAGTTAAGGGACAGAGAGAGGGAAGTGACAGTGAGTTAAGGGACAGATTGAGGGAACCGACAGTGAGTTAAGGGACAGATTGAGGGAACCGACAGTGAGTTAAGGGACAGAGAGAGGGAAGTGACAGTGAGTTAAGGGACAGATTGAGGGAACCGACAGTGAGTTAAGGGACAGATTGAGGGAACCGACAGTGAGTTTAGGGACAGAGAGAGGGAACCGACAGTGAGTTAAGGGACAGAGAGAGGGAACCGACAGTGAGTTAAGGGACAGAGAGAGGGAACCGACAGTGAGTTAAGGGACAGATTGAGTGAACCGACAGTGAGTTAAGGGACAGAGAGAGGGAACTGACAGTGAGTTAAGGGACAGAGAGAGGGCACCGACAGTGAGTTAAGGGTCAGAGAGGGGGAAACGACAGTGAGTTAAGGAACAGAGAGAGGGAATTGACAGTGAGTTAAGGGACAGAGAGAGGGAACTGACAGTGAGTTAAGGGACAGAGAGAGGGAACTGACAGTGAGTTAAGGGGCAGAGAGGGATCTGAAAGTGAGTTAAGGGACAGAGAGAGAGAACTGACAGTGACTTAAGGGACAGAGAGAGGGAACCGACAGTGAGTTAAGGGACAGAGAGAGGGAACCGACAGTGAGTTAAGGGACAGAGAGAGGGAACTGACAGTGTGTTAAGGGACAGAGAGAGGGAACTGACAGTGAGTTAAGGGACAGAGAGAGGGAATTGACAGTGAGTTAAGGGACAGAGAGAGGGAACTGACAGTCAGTTAAGGGACCGAGAGAGGAAACTGACAGTGAGTTAAGGGGCAGTGAGGGATCCGAAAGTGAGTTAAGGGACAGAGAGAGAGAACTGACAGTGAGTTAAGGGACAGCGAGAGGGAACCGACAGTGAGTTAAGGGACAGGGAGAGGGAACTGACAGAGAGTTAAGGGGCAGAGAGGGATCTGAAAGTGAGTTAAGGGACAGAGGGAGGGAACCGACAGTGAGTTAAGGGACAGAGAGAGGGAACCGACCGTGAGTTAAGGGACAGAGAGAGGGAACCGACCGTGAGTTAAGGGACAGAGAGGGGGAACTGACAGTGAGTCAAGGGACAGAGAGAGGGAACCGACAGTGAGTGAAGGGACAGAGAGAGGGAAGTGACAGTGAGTTAAGGGACAGATTGAGTGAACCGACAGTGAGTTAAGGGACAGAGAGAGGGAACTGACAGTGAGTTAAGGGACAGAGAGAGGGCACCGACAGTGAGTTAAGGGACAGAGAGGGGGAAACGACAGTGAGTTAAGGGACAGAGAGAGGGAATTGACAGTGAGTTAAGGGACAGAGAGAGAGAACTGACAGTGAGTTAAGGGACAGAGAGAGGGAACTGACAGTGAGTTAAGGGGCAGAGAGGGATCTGAAAGTGAGTTAAGGGACAGAGAGAGAGAACTGACAGTGACTTAAGGGACAGAGAGAGGGAACCGACAGTGAGTTAAGGGACAGAGAGAGGGAACCGACAGTGAGTTAAGGGACAGAGAGAGGGAACTGACAGTGTGTTAAGGGACAGAGAGAGGGAACTGACAGTGAGTTAAGGGACAGAGAGAGGGAATTGACAGTGAGTTAAGGGACAGAGAGAGGGAACTGACAGTCAGTTAAGGGACAGAGAGAGGAAACTGACAGTGAGTTAAGGGGCAGTGAGGGATCCGAAAGTGAGTTAAGGGACAGAGAGAGGGAACTGACAGTGAGTTAAGGAACGGAGAGTGGGAACTGACAGTGAGTTAAGGGACAGAGAGAGGGAACCGACCGTGTGTTAAGGGACAGAGAGAGGGAACTGACAGTGAGTTAAGGGACAGAGAGAGGGAAGTGACAGTGAGTTAAGGGACAGAGAGCGGGAAGTGACAGTGAGTTAAGGGACAGATTGAGGGAACCGACAGTGAGTTAAGGGACAGATTGAGGGAACCGACAGTGAGTTAAGGGACAGAGAGAGGGAACCGACAGTGAGTTAAGGGACAGATTGAGGGAACCGACAGTGAGTTAAGGGACAGATTGAGGGAACCGACACTGAGTTAAGGGACAGAGAGAGGGAAGTGACAGTGAGTTAAGGGACAGATTGAGGGAACCGACAGTGAGTTCAGGGACAGAGAGAGGGAACCGACAGTGAGTTAAGAGACAGAGAGAGGGAACCGACAGTGAGTTAAGGGACAGAGAGAGGAAAGTGACAGTGAGTTAAGGAACAGAGAGAGGGAACTGACAGTGAGTTAAGGAACAGAGAGAGGGAACTGACAGTGAGTTAAGGGGCAGAGAGGGATCTGAAAGTGAGTTAAGGGACAGAGAGAGGGAACTGACAGTGAGTTAAGGGACAGAGAGAGAGAACCGACAGTTAGTTAAGGGACAGAGAGAGGGAAGTGACAGTGAGTTAAGGAACAGAGAGAGGGAACTGACAGTGAGTTAAGGAACAGAGAGAGGGAACTGACAGTGAGTTAAGGGACAGAGAGTGGGAACTGACAGTGAGTTAAGGGACAGAGAGAGGGAACCGACCGTGAGTTAAGGGACAGAGAGAGGGAACTGACAGTGAGTTAAGGGACAGAGAGAGAGAACCGACAGTGAGTTAAGGGACAGAGAGAGGGAAGAGACAGTGAGTTAAGGAACAGAGAGAGGGAACTGACAGTGAGTTAAGCAACAGAGAGAGGGAACTGACAGTGAGTTAAGGGACAGAGAGAGGGAACCGACCGTGAGTTAAGGGACAGAGAGAGGGAACTGTCAGTGAGTTAAGGGACAGAGAGAGAGAACCGACAGTGAGTTAAGGGACAGAGCGAGGGAAGTGACAGTGAGTTAAGGGACAGAGAGAGGGAACCGACCGTGAGTTAAGTGACAGAGAGAGGGAACTGACAGTGAGTTAAGGGACAGATTGAGGGAATCGACAGTGAGTTAAGGGACAGAGAGAGGGAACTGACAGTGAGTTAAGGAACGGGGAGTGGGAACTGACAGTGAGTTAAGGGACAGAGAGAGGGAACCGACCGTGTGTTAAGGGACAGAGAGAGGGAACTGACAGTGAGTTAAGGGACAGAGAGAGGGAAGTGACAGTGAGTTATGGGACAGAGAGAGGGAAGTGACAGTGAGTTAAGGGACAGATTGAGGGAACCGACAGTGAGTTAAGGGACAGATTGAGGGAACCGACAGTGAGTTAAGGGACAGAGAGAGGGAAGTGACAGTGAGTTAAGGGACAGATTGAGGGAACCGACAGTGAGTTAAGGGACAGAGAGAGGGAAGTGACAGTGAGTTAAGGGACAGATTGAGGGAACCGACAGTGAGTTAAGGGACAGATTGAGGGAACCGACAGTGAGTTTAGGGACAGAGAGAGGGAACCGACAGTGAGTTAAGGGACAGAGAGAGGGAACCGACAGTGAGTTAAGGGACAGAGAGAGGGAACCGACAGTGAGTTAAGGGATAGATTGAGTGAACCGACAGTGAGTTAAGGGACAGAGAGAGGGAACTGACAGTGAGTTAAGGGACAGAGAGAGGGCACCGACAGTGAGTTAAGGGACAGAGAGGGGGAAACGACAGTGAGTTAAGGGACAGAGAGAGGGAATTGACAGTGAGTTAAGGGGCAGAGAGAGGGAACTGACAGTGAGTTAAGGGACAGAGAGAGGGAACTGACAGTGAGTTAAGGGGCAGAGAGGGATCTGAAAGTGAGTTAAGGGACAGAGAGAGAGAACTGACAGTGACTTAAGGGAAAGAGAGAGGGAACTTACAGTGAGTTAAGGGACAGAGAGAGGGAACCGACAGTGAGTTAAGGGACAGAGAGAGGGAACTGACAGTGTGTTAAGGGACAGAGAGAGGGAACTGACAGTGAGTTAAGGGACAGAGAGAGGGAATTGACAGTGAGTTAAGGGACAGAGAGAGGGAACTGACAGTCAGTTAAGCGACCGAGAGAGGAAACTGACAGTGAGTTAAGGGGCAGTGAGGGATCCGAAAGTGAGTTAAGGGACAGAGAGAGAGAACTGACAGTGAGTTAAGGGACAGAGAGAGGGAAACGACAGTGAGTTAAGGGACAGAGAGAGGGAACTGACAGAGAGTTAAGGGGCAGAGAGGGATCTGAAAGTGAGTTAAGGGACAGAGAGAGGGAACCGACAGTGAGTTAAGGGACAGAGAGAGGTAACCGACCGTGAGTTAAGGGACAGAGAGAGGGAACCGACCGTGAGTTAAGGGACAGAGAGGGGGAACTGACAGTGAGTCAGGGGACAGAGAGAGGGAACCGACAGTGAGTGAAGGGACAGAGAGAGGGAAGTGACAGTGAGTTAAGGGACAGATTGAGTGAACCGACAGTGAGTTAAGGGAGAGAGAGAGGGAACTGACAGTGAGTTAAGGGACAGAGAGAGGGAACTGACAGTGAGTTAAGGGACAGAGAGAGGGAACTGACAGTGAGTTAAGGGGCAGAGAGGGATCTGAAAGTGAGTTAAGGGACAGAGAGAGAGTACTGACAGTGACTTATGGGACAGAGAGAGGGAACCGACAGTGAGTTAAGGGAGAGAGAGAGGGAACCGACAGTGAGTTAAGGGACAGAGAGAGGGAACTGACAGTGTGTTAAGGGACAGAGAGAGGGAACTGACAGTGAGTTAAGGGACAGAGAGAGGGAATTGACAGTGAGTTAAGGGACAGAGAGAGGGAACTGACAGTCAGTTAAGGGACCGAGAGAGGAAACTGACAGTGAGTTAAGGGGCAGTGAGGGATCCGAAAGTGAGTTAAGGGACAGAGAGAGGGAACTGACAGTGAGTTAAGGAACGGAGAGTGGGAACTGACAGTGAGTTAAGGGACAGAGAGAGGGAACCGACCGTGTGTTAAGAGACAGAGAGAGGGAACTGACAGTGAGTTAAGAGACAGAGAGAGGGAAGTGACAGTGAGTTAAGGGACAGAGAGAGGGAAGTGACAGTGAGTTAAGGGACAGATTGAGGGAACCGACAGTGAGTTAAGGGACAGATTGAGGGAACCGACAGTGAGTTAAGGGACAGAGAGAGGGAAGTGACAGTGAGTTAAGGGACAGATTGAGGGAACCGACAGTGAGTTAAGGGACAGATTGAGGGAACCGACAGTGAGTTAAGGGACAGAGAGAGTGAAGTGACAGTGAGTTAAGGGACAGATTGAGGGAACCGACAGTGAGTTTAGGGACAGAGAGAGGGAACCGACAGTGAGTTAAGGGACAGAGAGAGGGCACCGACAGTGAGTTAAGGGACAGAGAGATGGAACCGACAGTGAGTTAAGGGACAGATTGAGTGAACCGACAGTGAGTTAAGGGACAGAGAGAGGGAACTGACACTGAGTTAAGGGACAGAGAGAGGGAAACGACAGTGAGTTAAGGGACAGAGAGGGGGAAACGACAGTGAGTCAAGGGACAGAGAGAGGGAAGTGACAGTGAGTTAAGGGACAGATTGAGGGAACCGACAGTGAGTTAAGGGACAGATTGAGGGAACCGACAGTGAGTTAAGGGACAGAGAGAGGGAAGTGACAGTGAGTTAAGGGACAGATTGAGGGAACCGACAGTGAGTTAAGGGACAGAGAGAGGGAAACGACAGTGAGTTACGGGACAGAGAGGGGGAAACGACAGTGAGTTAAGGGACAGAAGGAGGGAAGTGACAGTGAGTTAAGGGACAGAGAGAGGGAACTGACAGTGAGTTAAGGGACAGAGAGTGGGAACTGACAGTGAGTTAAGGGACAGAGAGAGGGAACTGACAGTGAGTTAAGGGACAGAGAGAGCGAACTGACAGTGAGTTAAGGGACAGAGAGAGAGAACCGACAGTGAGTTAAGGAACAGAGAGAGGGAAGTGACAGTGAGTTAAGCAACAGAGAGAGGGAACTGACAGTGAGTTAAGGGACAGAGAGAGGGAACCGACCGTGAGTTAAGGGACAGAGAGAGGGAACGGACAGTGAGTTAAGGGACAGATTGAGGGAACCGACAGTGAGTTAAGGGACAGAGAGAGGGAACTGACAGTGAGTTAAGGAACGGAGAGTGGGAACTGACAGTGAGTTAAGGGACAGAGAGAGGGAACCGACCGTGTGTTAAGGGACAGAGAGAGGGAACTGACAGTGAGTTAAGGGACAGAGAGAGGGAAGTGACAGTGAGTTAAGGGACAGAGAGAGGGAAGTGACAGTGAGTTAAGGGACAGATTGAGGGAACCGACAGTGAGTTAAGGGACAGATTGAGGGAACCGACAGTGAGTTAAGGGACAGAGAGAGGGAAGTGACAGTGAGTTAAGGGACAGATTGAGGGAACCGACAGTGAGTTAAGGGACAGATTGAGGGAACCGACAGTGAGTTTAGGGACAGAGAGAGGGAACCGACAGTGAGTTAAGGGACAGAGAGAGGGAACCGACAGTGAGTTAAGGGACAGAGAGAGGGAACCGACAGTGAGTTAAGGGACAGATTGAGTGAACCGACAGTGAGTTAAGGGACAGAGAGAGGGAACTGACAGTGAGTTAAGGGACAGAGAGAGGGCACCGACAGTGAGTTAAGGGACAGAGAGGGGGAAACGACAGTGAGTTAAGGGACAGAAGGAGGGAAGTGACAGTGAGTTAAGGGACAGAGAGAGGGAACTGACAGTGATTTAAGGGACAGAGAGAGGGAAATGACAGTGAGTTAAGGGACAGAGAGAGGGAAATGACAGTGAGTTAAGGGACAGAGAGAAGGAAATGACAGTGAGTTAAGGGACAGAGAGAGGGAAGTGACAGTGAGTTAAGGGACAGAGAGAGGGAAATGACAGTGAGTTAAGGGAAAGAGAGAGGGAACCGACAGTGAGTTAAGGGACAGAAGGAGGGAAATGACAGTGAGTTAAGGGACAGAGAGAGGGAACTGACAGTGAGTTAAGGGACAGAGAGAGGGAAATGACAGTGAGTTAAGGGACAGAGAGAGGGAAATGACAGTGAGTTAAGGGACAGAGAGCGGGAAGTGACAGTGAGTTAAGGGACAGAGAGAGGGAAATGACAGTGAGTTAAGGGACAGAGAGAGGGAACCGACAGTGAGTTAAGGGACAGAAGGAGGGAAATGACAGTGAGTTAAGGGACAGAGAGAGGGAAGTGACAGTGAGTTTAGGGACAGAGAGAGGGAAATGACAGTGAGTTAAGGGACAGAAGGAGGGAAATGAGAGTGAGTTAAGGGACAGAGAGAGGGGACCGACAGTGAGTTAAGGGACAGAAGGAGGGAAATGACAGTGAGTTAAGGGACAGAGAGAGGGAAGTGACAGTGAGTTAAGGAACAGAGAGAGGGAACTGACAGTGAGTTAAGGAACAGAGAGAGGGAACTGACAGTGAGTTAAGGGACAGAGAGTGGGAACTGACAGTGAGTTAAGGGACAGAGACAGGGAACCGACCGTGAGTTAAGGGACAGAGAGAGGGAACTGACAGTGAGTTAAGGGACAGAGAGAGAGAACCGACAGTGAGTTAAGGGACAGAGAGAGGGAAGTGACAGTGAGTTAAGGGACAGAGAGAGGGAACCGACCGTGAGTTAAGGGACAGAGTGAGGGAACTGACAGTGAGTTAAGGGACAGATTGAGGGAACTGACAGTGTGTTAAGGGACAGAGAGAGGGAACTGACAGTGAGTTAAGGGACAGAGAGAGGGAATTGACAGTGAGTTAAGGGACAGAGAGAGGGAACTGACAGTCAGTTAAGGGACAGAGAGAGGAAACTGACAGTGAGTTAAGGGGCAGTGAGGGATCCGAAAGTGAGTTAAGGGACAGAGAGAGGGAACTGACAGTGAGTTAAGGAACGGAGAGTGGGAACTGACAGTGAGTTAAGGGACAGAGAGAGGGAACCGACCGTGTGTTAAGGGACAGAGAGAGGGAACTGACAGTGAGTTAAGGGACAGAGAGAGGGAAGTGACAGTGAGTTAAGGGACAGAGAGCGGGAAGTGACAGTGAGTTAAGGGACAGATTGAGGGAACCGACAGTGAGTTAAGGGACAGATTGAGGGTACCGACAGTGAGTTAAGGGACAGAGAGAGGGAAGTGACAGTGAGTTAAGGGACAGATTGAGGGAACCGACAGTGAGTTAAGGGACAGATTGAGGGAACCGACAGTGAGTTAAGGGACAGAGAGAGGGAAGTGACAGTGAGTTAAGGGACAGATTGAGGGAACCGACAGTGAGTTCAGGGACAGAGAGAGGGAACCGACAGTGAGGTAAGAGACAGAGAGAGGGAACCGACAGTGAGTTAAGGGACAGAGAGAGGAAAGTGACAGTGAGTTAAGGAACAGAGAGAGGGAACTGACAGTGAGTTAAGAAACAGAGAGAGGGAACTGACAGTGAGTTAAGGGGCAGAGAGGGATCTGAAAGTGAGTTAAGGGACAGAGAGAGGGAACTGACAGTGAGTTAAGGGACAGAGAGAGAGAACCGACAGTTAGTTAAGGGACAGAGAGAGGGAAGTGACAGTGAGTTAAGGAACAGAGAGAGGGAACTGACAGTGAGTTAAGGAACAGAGAGAGGGAACTGACAGTGAGTTAAGGGACAGAGAGTGGGAACTGACAGTGAGTTAAGGGACAGAGAGAGGGAACCGACCGTGAGTTAAGGGACAGAGAGAGGGAACTGACAGTGAGTTAAGGGACAGAGAGAGAGAACCGACAGTGAGTTAAGGGACAGAGAGAGGGAAGAGACAGTGAGTTAAGGGACAGAGAGAGGGAACCGACCGTGAGTTAAGGGACAGAGAGAGGGAACTGACAGTGAGTTAAGGGACAGAGAGAGAGAACCGACAGTGAGTTAAGGGACAGAGCGAGGGAAGTGACAGTGAGTTAAGGGACAGAGAGAGGGAACCGACCGTGAGTTAAGGGACAGAGAGAGGGAACTGACAGTGAGTTAAGGGACAGATTGAGGGAATCGACAGTGAGTTAAGGGACAGAGAGAGGGAACTGACAGTGAGTTAAGGAACGGGGAGTGGGAACTGACAGTGAGTTAAGGGACAGAGAGAGGGAACCGACCGTGTGTTAAGGGACAGAGAGAGGGAACTGACAGTGAGTTAAGGGACAGAGAGAGGGAAGTGACAGTGAGTTATGGGACAGAGAGAGGGAAGTGACAGTGAGTTAAGGGACAGATTGAGGGAACCGACAGTGAGTTAAGGGACAGAGAGAGGGAACCGACAGTGAGTTAAGGGACAGAGAGAGGGAAGTGACAGTGAGTTAAGGGACAGATTGAGGGAACCGACAGTGAGTTAAGGGACAGAGAGAGGGAAGTGACAGTGAGTTAAGGGACAGATTGAGGGAACCGACAGTGAGTTAAGGGACAGATTGAGGGAACCGACAGTGAGTTTAGGGACAGAGAGAGGGAACCGACAGTGAGTTAAGGGACAGAGAGAGGGAACCGACAGTGAGTTAAGGGACAGAGAGAGGGAACCGACAGTGAGTTAAGGGATAGATTGAGTGAACCGACAGTGAGTTAAGGGACAGAGAGAGGGAACTGACAGTGAGTTAAGGGACAGAGAGAGGGCACCGACAGTGAGGTAAGGGACAGAGAGGGGGAAACGACAGTGAGTTAAGGGACAGAGAGAGGGAATTGACAGTGAGTTAAGGGGCAGAGAGAGGGAACTGACAGTGAGTTAAGGGACAGAGAGAGGGAACTGACAGTGAGTTAAGGGGCAGAGAGGGATCTGAAAGTGAGTTAAGGGACAGAGAGAGAGAACTGACAGTGACTTAAGGGAAAGAGAGAGGGAACTTACAGTGAGTTAAGGGACAGAGAGAGGGAACCGACAGTGAGTTAAGGGACAGAGAGAGGGAACTGACAGTGTGTTAAGGGACAGAGAGAGGGAACTGACAGTGAGTTAAGGGACAGAGAGAGGGAATTGACAGTGAGTTAAGGGACAGAGAGAGGGAACTGACAGTCAGTTAAGCGACCGAGAGAGGAAACTGACAGTGAGTTAAGGGGCAGTGAGGGATCCGAAAGTGAGTTAAGGGACAGAGAGAGAGAACTGACAGTGAGTTAAGGGACAGAGAGAGGGAAACGACAGTGAGTTAAGGGACAGAGAGAGGGAACTGACAGAGAGTTAAGGGGCAGAGAGGGATCTGAAAGTGAGTTAAGGGACAGAGAGAGGGAACCGACAGTGAGTTAAGGGACAGAGAGAGGTAACCGACCGTGAGTTAAGGGACAGAGAGAGGGAACCGACCGTGAGTTAAGGGACAGAGAGGGGGAACTGACAGTGAGTCAAGGGACAGAGAGAGGGAACCGACAGTGAGTGAAGGGACAGAGAGAGGGAAGTGACAGTGAGTTAAGGGACAGATTGAGTGAACCGACAGTGAGTTAAGGGACAGAGAGAGGGAACTGACAGTGAGTTAAGGGACAGAGAGAGGGCACCGACAGTGAGTTAAGGGACAGAGAGGGGGAAACGACAGTGAGTTAAGGGAGAGAGAGAGGGAATTGACAGTGAGTTAAGGGACAGAGAGAGGGAACTGACAGTGAGTTAAGGGACAGAGAGAGGGAACTGACAGTGAGTTAAGGGGCAGTGAGGGATCCGAAAGTGAGTTAAGGGACAGAGAGAGGGAACTGACAGTGAGTTAAGGAACGGAGAGTGGGAACTGACAGTGAGTTAAGGGACAGAGAGAGGGAACCGACCGTGTGTTAAGAGACAGAGAGAGGGAACTGACAGTGAGTTAAGAGACAGAGAGAGGGAAGTGACAGTGAGTTAAGGGACAGAGAGAGGGAAGTGACAGTGAGTTAAGGGACAGATTGAGGGAACCGACAGTGAGTTAAGGGACAGAAGGAGGGAACCGACAGTGAGTTAAGGGACAGAGAGAGGGAAGTGACAGTGAGTTAAGGGACAGATTGAGGGAACCGACAGTGAGTTAAGGGACAGATTGAGGGAACCGACAGTGAGTTAAGGGACAGAGAGAGTGAAGTGACAGTGAGTTAAGGGACAGATTGAGGGAACCGACAGTGAGTTTAGGGACAGAGAGAGGGAACCGACAGTGAGTTAAGGGACAGAGAGAGGGCACCGACAGTGAGTTAAGGGACAGAGAGATGGAACCGACAGTGAGTTAAGGGACAGATTGAGTGAACCGACAGTGAGTTAAGGGACAGAGAGAGGGAACTGACACTGAGTTAAGGGACAGAGAGAGGGAAACGACAGTGAGTTAAGGGACAGAGAGGGGGAAACGACAGTGAGTCAAGGGACAGAGAGAGGGAAGTGACAGTGAGTTAAGGGACAGATTGAGGGAACCGACAGTGAGTTAAGGGACAGATTGAGGGAACCGACAGTGAGTTAAGGGACAGAGAGAGGGAAGTGACAGTGAGTTAAGGGACAGATTGAGGGAACCGACAGTGAGTTAAGGGACAGAGAGAGGGAAACGACAGTGAGTTACGGGACAGAGAGGGGGAAACGACAGTGAGTTAAGGGACAGAAGGAGGGAAGTGACAGTGAGTTAAGGGACAGAGAGAGGGAACTGACAGTGAGTTAAGGGACAGAGAGTGGGAACTGACAGTGAGTTAAGGGACAGAGAGAGGGAACTGACAGTGAGTTAAGGGACAGAGAGAGCGAACTGACAGTGAGTTAAGGGACAGAGAGAGAGAACCGACAGTGAGTTAAGGGACAGAGAGAGGGAAGTGACAGTGAGTTAAGCAACAGAGAGAGGGAACTGACAGTGAGTTAAGGGACAGAGAGAGGGAACCGACCGTGAGTTAAGGGACAGAGAGAGGGAACGGACAGTGAGTTAAGGGACAGATTGAGGGAACCGACAGTGAGTTAAGGGACAGAGAGAGGGAACTGACAGTGAGTTAAGGAACGGAGAGTGGGAACTGACAGTGAGTTAAGGGACAGAGAGAGGGAACCGACCGTGTGTTAAGGGACAGAGAGAGGGAACTGACAGTGAGTTAAGGGACAGAGAGAGGGAAGTGACAGTGAGTTAAGGGACAGAGAGAGGGAAGTGACAGTGAGTTAAGGGACAGATTGAGGGAACCGACAGTGAGTTAAGGGACAGATTGAGGGAACCGACAGTGAGTTAAGGGACAGAGAGAGGGAAGTGACAGTGAGTTAAGGGACAGATTGAGGGAACCGACAGTGAGTTAAGGGACAGATTGAGGGAACCGACAGTGAGTTT
Organism: Chiloscyllium plagiosum; assembly: GCF_037043375.1. Lineage (NCBI taxonomy): Eukaryota > Metazoa > Chordata > Chondrichthyes > Orectolobiformes > Hemiscylliidae > Chiloscyllium > Chiloscyllium plagiosum. The sequence goes on along the minus strand of NW_028270176.1, from coordinate 27,179,530 downwards.
AGGGACAGAGAGAGGGAACCGACAGTGAGTTAAGGGACAGAGAGAGGGAACCGACAGTGAGTTAAGGGACAGAGAGAGGGAACCGACAGTGAGTTAAGGGACAGATTGAGTGAACCGACAGTGAGTTAAGGGACAGAGAGAGGGAACTGACAGTGAGTTAAGGGACAGAGAGAGGGCACCGACAGTGAGTTAAGGGACAGAGAGGGGGAAACGACAGTGAGTTAAGGGACAGAAGGAGGGAAGTGACAGTGAGTTAAGGGACAGAGAGAGGGAACTGACAGTGAGTTAAGGGACAGAGAGAGGGAAATGACAGTGAGTTAAGGGACAGAGAGAGGGAAATGACAGTGAGTTAAGGGACAGAGAGAAGGAAATGACAGTGAGTTAAGGGACAGAGAGAGGGAAGTGACAGTGAGTTAAGGGACAGAGAGAGGGAAATGACAGTGAGTTAAGGGAAAGAGAGAGGGAACCGACAGTGAGTTAAGGGACAGAAGGAGGGAAATGACAGTGAGTTAAGGGACAGAGAGAGGGAACTGACAGTGAGTTAAGGGACAGAGAGAGGGAAATGACAGTGAGTTAAGGGACAGAGAGAGGGAAATGACAGTGAGTTAAGGGACAGAGAGCGGGAAGTGACAGTGAGTTAAGGGACAGAGAGAGGGAAATGACAGTGAGTTAAGGGACAGAGAGAGGGAACCGACAGTGAGTTAAGGGACAGAAGGAGGGAAATGACAGTGAGTTAAGGGACAGAGAGAGGGAAGTGACAGTGAGTTTAGGGACAGAGAGAGGGAAATGACAGTGAGTTAAGGGACAGAAGGAGGGAAATGAGAGTGAGTTAAGGGACAGAGAGAGGGGACCGACAGTGAGTTAAGGGACAGAAGGAGGGAAATGACAGTGAGTTAAGGGACAGAGAGAGGGAAGTGACAGTGAGTTAAGGAACAGAGAGAGGGAACTGACAGTGAGTTAAGGAACAGAGAGAGGGAACTGACAGTGAGTTAAGGGACAGAGAGTGGGAACTGACAGTGAGTTAAGGGACAGAGAGAGGGAACCGACCGTGAGTTAAGGGACAGAGAGAGGGAACTGACAGTGAGTTAAGGGACAGAGAGAGAGAACCGACAGTGAGTTAAGGGACAGAGAGAGGGAAGTGACAGTGAGTTAAGGGACAGAGAGAGGGAACCGACCGTGAGTTAAGGGACAGAGTGAGGGAACTGACAGTGAGTTAAGGGACAGATTGAGGGAACTGACAGTGTGTTAAGGGACAGAGAGAGGGAACTGACAGTGAGTTAAGGGACAGAGAGAGGGAATTGACAGTGAGTTAAGGGACAGAGAGAGGGAACTGACAGTCAGTTAAGGGACAGAGAGAGGAAACTGACAGTGAGTTAAGGGGCAGTGAGGGATCCGAAAGTGAGTTAAGGGACAGAGAGAGGGAACTGACAGTGAGTTAAGGAACGGAGAGTGGGAACTGACAGTGAGTTAAGGGACAGAGAGAGGGAACCGACCGTGTGTTAAGGGACAGAGAGAGGGAACTGACAGTGAGTTAAGGGACAGAGAGAGGGAAGTGACAGTGAGTTAAGGGACAGAGAGCGGGAAGTGACAGTGAGTTAAGGGACAGATTGAGGGAACCGACAGTGAGTTAAGGGACAGATTGAGGGTACCGACAGTGAGTTAAGGGACAGAGAGAGGGAAGTGACAGTGAGTTAAGGGACAGATTGAGGGAATCGACAGTGAGTTAAGGGACAGATTGAGGGAACCGACAGTGAGTTAAGGGACAGAGAGAGGGAAGTGACAGTGAGTTAAGGGACAGATTGAGGGAACCGACAGTGAGTTCAGGGACAGAGAGAGGGAACCGACAGTGAGTTAAGAGACAGAGAGAGGGAACCGACAGTGAGTTAAGGGACAGAGAGAGGAAAGTGACAGTGAGTTAAGGAACAGAGAGAGGGAACTGACAGTGAGTTAAGAAACAGAGAGAGGGAACTGACAGTGAGTTAAGGGGCAGAGAGGGATCTGAAAGTGAGTTAAGGGACAGAGAGAGGGAACTGACAGTGAGTTAAGGGACAGAGAGAGAGAACCGACAGTTAGTTAAGGGACAGAGAGAGGGAAGTGACAGTGAGTTAAGGAACAGAGAGAGGGAACTGACAGTGAGTTAAGGAACAGAGAGAGGGAACTGACAGTGAGTTAAGGGACAGAGAGTGGGAACTGACAGTGAGTTAAGGGACAGAGAGAGGGAACCGACCGTGAGTTAAGGGACAGAGAGAGGGAACTGACAGTGAGTTAAGGGACAGAGAGAGAGAACCGACAGTGAGTTAAGGGACAGAGAGAGGGAAGAGACAGTGAGTTAAGGAACAGAGAGAGGGAACTGACAGTGAGTTAAGCAACAGAGAGAGGGAACTGACAGTGAGTTAAGGGACAGAGAGAGGGAACCGACCATGAGTTAAGGGACAGAGAGAGGGAACTGACAGTGAGTTAAGGGACAGAGAGAGAGAACCGACAGTGAGTTAAGGGACAGAGCGAGGGAAGTGACAGTGAGTTAAGGGACAGAGAGAGGGAACCGACCGTGAGTTAAGGGACAGAGAGAGGGAACTGACAGTGAGTTAAGGGACAGATTGAGGGAATCGACAGTGAGTTAAGGGACAGAGAGAGGGAACTGACAGTGAGTTAAGGAACGGGGAGTGGGAACTGACAGTGAGTTAAGGGACAGAGAGAGGGAACCGACCGTGTGTTAAGGGACAGAGAGAGGGAACTGACAGTGAGTTAAGGGACAGAGAGAGGGAAGTGACAGTGAGTTATGGGACAGAGAGAGGGAAGTGACAGTGAGTTAAGGGTCAGATTGAGGGAACCGACAGTGAGTTAAGGGACAGAGAGAGGGAACCGACAGTGAGTTAAGGGACAGAGAGAGGGAAGTGACAGTGAGTTAAGGGACAGATTGAGGGAACCGACAGTGAGTTAAGGGACAGAGAGAGGGAAGTGACAGTGAGTTAAGGGACAGATTGAGGGAACCGACAGTGAGTTAAGGGACAGATTGAGGGAACCGACAGTGAGTTTAGGGACAGAGAGAGGGAACCGACAGTGAGTTAAGGGACAGAGAGAGGGAACCGACAGTGAGTTAAGGGACAGAGAGAGGGAACCGACAGTGAGTTAAGGGATAGATTGAGTGAACCGACAGTGAGTTAAGGGACAGAGAGAGGGAACTGACAGTGAGTTAAGGGACAGAGAGAGGGCACCGACAGTGAGGTAAGGGACAGAGAGGGGGAAACGACAGTGAGTTAAGGGACAGAGAGAGGGAATTGACAGTGAGTTAAGGGGCAGAGAGAGGGAACTGACAGTGAGTTAAGGGACAGAGAGAGGGAACTGACAGTGAGTTAAGGGGCAGAGAGGGATCTGAAAGTGAGTTAAGGGACAGAGAGAGAGAACTGACAGTGACTTAAGGGAAAGAGAGAGGGAACTTACAGTGAGTTAAGGGACAGAGAGAGGGAACCGACAGTGAGTTAAGGGACAGAGAGAGGGAACTGACAGTGTGTTAAGGGACAGAGAGAGGGAACTGACAGTGAGTTAAGGGACAGAGAGAGGGAATTGACAGTGAGTTAAGGGACAGAGAGAGGGAACTGACAGTCAGTTAAGCGACCGAGAGAGGAAACTGACAGTGAGTTAAGGGGCAGTGAGGGATCCGAAAGTGAGTTAAGGGACAGAGAGAGAGAACTGACAGTGAGTTAAGGGACAGAGAGAGGGAACCGACAGTGAGTTAAGGGACAGAGAGAGGGAACTGACAGAGAGTTAAGGGGCAGAGAGGGATCTGAAAGTGAGTTAAGGGACAGAGAGAGGGAACCGACAGTGAGTTAAGGGACAGAGAGAGGTAACCGACCGTGAGTTAAGGGACAGAGAGAGGGAACCGACCGTGAGTTAAGGGACAGAGAGGGGGAACTGACAGTGAGTCAAGGGACAGAGAGAGGGAACCGACAGTGAGTGAAGGGACAGAGAGAGGGAAGTGACAGTGAGTTAAGGGACAGATTGAGTGAACCGACAGTGAGTTAAGGGACAGAGAGAGGGAACTGACAGTGAGTTAAGGGACAGAGAGAGGGCACCGACAGTGAGTTAAGGGACAGAGAGGGGGAAACGACAGTGAGTTAAGGGAGAGAGAGAGGGAATTGACAGTGAGTTAAGGGACAGAGAGAGGGAACTGACAGTGAGTTAAGGGACAGAGAGAGGGAACTGACAGTGAGTTAAGGGGCAGAGAGGGATCTGAAAGTGAGTTAAGGGACAGAGAGAGAGAACTGACAGTGACTTATGGGACAGAGAGAGGGAACCGACAGTGAGTTAAGGGACAGAGAGAGGGAACCGACAGTGAGTTAAGGGACCGAGAGAGGAAACTGACAGTGAGTTAAGGGGCAGTGAGGGATCCGAAAGTGAGTTAAGGGACAGAGAGAGGGAACTGACAGTGAGTTAAGGGACAGAGAGAGGGAATTGACAGTGAGTTAAGGGACAGAGAGAGGGAACTGACAGTCAGTTAAGGGACCGAGAGAGGAAACTGACAGTGAGTTAAGGGACAGAGAGAGGGAACTGACAGTGAGTTAAGGGACAGAGAGAGGGAATTGACAGTGAGTTAAGGGACAGAGAGAGGGAACTGACAGTCAGTTAAGGGACCGAGAGAGGAAACTGACAGTGAGTTAAGGGACAGAGAGAGGGAACTGACAGTGAGTTAAGGGACAGAGAGAGGGAACTGACAGTGTGTTAAGGGACAGAGAGAGGGAACTGACAGTGAGTTAAGGGACAGAGAGAGGGAATTGACAGTGAGTTAAGGGACAGAGAGAGGGAACTGACAGTCAGTTAAGGGACCGAGAGAGGAAACTGACAGTGAGTTAAGGGGCAGTGAGGGATCCGAAAGTGAGTTAAGGGACAGAGAGAGGGAACTGACAGTGAGTTAAGGAACGGAGAGTGGGAACTGACAGTGAGTTAAGGGACAGAGAGAGGGAACCGACCGTGTGTTAAGAGACAGAGAGAGGGAACTGACAGTGAGTTAAGGGACAGAGAGAGGGAAGTGACAGTGAGTTAAGGGACAGAGAGAGGGAAGTGACAGTGAGTTAAGGGACAGATTGAGGGAACCGACAGTGAGTTAAGGGACAGATTGAGGGAACCGACAGTGAGTTAAGGGACAGAGAGAGGGAAGTGACAGTGAGTTAAGGGACAGATTGAGGGAACCGACAGTGAGTTAAGGGACAGATTGAGGGAACCGACAGTGAGTTAAGGGACAGAGAGAGTGGAGTGACAGTGAGTTAAGGGACAGATTGAGGGAACCGACAGTGAGTTTAGGGACAGAGAGAGGGAACCGACAGTGAGTTAAGGGACAGAGAGAGGGAACCGACAGTGAGTTAAGGGACAGAGAGATGGAACCGACAGTGAGTTAAGGGACAGATTGAGTGAACCGACAGTGAGTTAAGGGACAGAGAGAGGGAACTGACACTGAGTTAAGGGACAGAGAGAGGGCACCGACAGTGAGTTAAGGGACAGAGAGGGGGAAACGACAGTGAGTTACGGGACAGAGAGAGGGAATTGACAGTGAGTTAAGGGACAGAGAGAGGGAACTGACAGTGAGTTAAGGGACAGAGAGAGGGAACTGACAGTGAGTTAAGGGGCAGAGAGGGATCTGAAAGTGAGTTAAGGGACAGAGAGAGAGAACTGACAGTGACTTAAGGGACAGAGAGAGGGAACCGACAGTGAGTTCAGGGACAGAGAGAGGGAACCGACAGTGAGTTAAGGGACAGAGAGAGGGAACTGACAGTGTGTTAAGGGACAGAGAGAGGGAACTGACAGTGAGTTAAGGGACAGAGAGAGGGAATTGACAGTGAGTTAAGGGACAGAGAGAGGGAAACGACAGTGAGTTACGGGACAGAGAGGGGGAACCGACAGTGAGTTAAGGGACAGAGAGAGGGAACCGACAGTGAGTTAAGGGACAGAGACAGGGAACCGACAGTGAGTTAAGGGACAGATTGAGTGAACCGACAGTGAGTTAAGGGACAGAGAGAGGGAACTGAGAGTGAGTTAAGGGACAGAGAGAGGGCACCGACAGTGAGTTAAGGGACAGAGAGGGGGAAACGACAGTGAGTTAAGGGACAGAGAAAGGGAATTGACAGTGAGTTAAGGGACAGAGAGAGGGAACTGACAGTGAGTTAAGGGACAGAGAGAGGGAACTGACAGTGAGTTAAGGGGCAGAGAGGGATCTGAAAGTGAGTTAAGGGACAGAGAGAGAGAACTGACAGTGACTTAAGGGACAGAGAGAGGGAACCGACAGTGAGTTAAGGGACAGAGAGAGGGAACCGACAGTGAGTTAAGGGACAGAGAGAGGGAACTGACAGTGGGTTAAGGGACAGAGAGAGGGAACTGACAGTGAGTTAAGGGACAGAGAGAGGGAATTGACAGTGAGTTAAGGGACAGAGAGAGGGAAACGACAGTGAGTCACGGGACAGAGAGGGGGAAACGACAGTGAGTCAAGGGACAGAGAGAGGGAAGTGACAGTGAGTTAAGGGACAGATTGAGGGAACCGACAGTGAGTTAAGGGACAGATTGAGGGAACCGACAGTGAGTTAAGGGACAGAGAGAGGGAAGTGACAGTGAGTTCAGGGACAGATTGAGGGAACCGACAGTGAGTTAAGGGACAGAGAGAGGGAAACGACAGTGAGTTACGGGACAGAGAGGGGGAAACGACAGTGAGTTAAGGGACAGAAGGAGGGAAGTGACAGTGAGTTAAGGGACAGAGAGAGGGAACTGACAGTGAGTTAAGGGACAGAGAGTGGGAACTGACAGTGAGTTAAGGGACAGAGAGAGGGAACCGACCGTGAGTTACGGGACAGAGAGAGCGAACTGACAGTGAGTTAAGGGACAGAGAGAGAGAACCGACAGTGAGTTAAGGGACAGAGAGAGGGAAGTGACAGTGAGTTAAGCAACAGAGAGAGGGAACTGACAGTGAGTTAAGGGACAGAGAGAGGGAACCGACCGTGAGTTAAGGGACAGAGAGAGGGAACTGACAGTGAGTTAAGGGACAGATTGAGGGAACCGACAGTGAGTTAAGGGACAGAGAGAGGGAACTGACAGTGAGTTAAGGAACGGAGAGTGGGAACTGACAGTGAGTTAAGGGACAGAGAGAGGGAACCGACCGTGTGTTAAGGGACAGAGAGAGGGAACTGACAGTGAGTTAAGGGACAGAGAGAGGGAAGTGACAGTGAGTTAAGGGACAGAGAGAGGGAAGTGACAGTGAGTTAAGGGACAGATTGAGGGAACCGACAGTGAGTTAAGGGACAGATTGAGGGAACCGACAGTGAGTTAAGGGACAGAGAGAGGGAAGTGACAGTGAGTTAAGGGACAGATTGAGGGAACCGACAGTGAGTTAAGGGACAGATTGAGGGAACCGACAGTGAGTTTAGGGACAGAGAGAGGGAACCGACAGTGAGTTAAGGGACAGAGAGAGGGAACCGACAGTGAGTTAAGGGACAGAGAAAGGGAACCGACAGTGAGTTAAGGGACAGATTGAGTGAACCGACAGTGAGTTAAGGGACAGAGAGAGGGAACTGACAGTGAGTTAAGGGACAGAGAGAGGGCACCGACAGTGAGTTAAGGGACAGAGAGGGGGAAACGACAGTGAGTTAAGGGACAGAAGGAGGGAAGTGACAGTGAGTTAAGGGACAGAGAGAGGGAACTGACAGTGAGTTAAGGGACAGAGAGAAGGAAATGACAGTGAGTTAAGGGACAGAGAGAGGGAAGTGACAGTGAGTTAAGGGACAGAGAGAGGGAAATGACAGTGAGTTAAGGGAAAGAGAGAGGGAACCGACAGTGAGTTAAGGGACAGAAGGAGGGAAATGACAGTGAGTTAAGGGACAGAGAGAGGGAACTGACAGTGAGTTAAGGGACAGAGAGAGGGAAATGACAGTGAGTTAAGGGACAGAGAGAGGGAAATGACAGTGAGTTAAGGGACAGAGAGAGGGAAGTGACAGTGAGTTAAGGGACAGAGAGAGGGAAATGACAGTGAGTTAAGGGACAGAGAGAGGGAACCGACAGTGAGTTAAGGGACAGAAGGAGGGAAATGACAGTGAGTTAAGGGACAGAGAGAGGGAAGTGACAGTGAGTTTAGGGACAGAGAGAGGGAAATGACAGTGAGTTAAGGGACAGAAGGAGGGAAATGAGAGTGAGTTAAGGGACAGAGAGAGGGGACCGACAGTGAGTTAAGGGACAGAAGGAGGGAAATGACAGTGAGTTAAGGGACAGAGAGAGGGAAGTGACAGTGAGTTAAGGAACAGAGAGAGGGAACTGACAGTGAGTTAAGGAACAGAGAGAGGGAACTGACAGTGAGTTAAGGGACAGAGAGTGGGAACTGACAGTGAGTTAAGGGACAGAGAGAGGGAACCGACCGTGAGTTAAGGGACAGAGAGAGGGAACTGACAGTGAGTTAAGGGACAGAGAGAGAGAACCGACAGTGAGTTAAGGGACAGAGAGAGGGAAGTGACAGTGAGTTAAGGGACAGAGAGAGGGAACCGACCGTGAGTTAAGGGACAGAGTGAGGGAACTGACAGTGAGTTAAGGGACAGATTGAGGGAACCGACAGTGAGTAAAGGGACAGAGAGAGGGAACTGTCAGTGAGTTAAGGAACAGAGAGTGGGAACTGACAGTGAGTTAAGGGACAGAGAGAGGGAAGTGACAGTGAGTTAAGGGACAGATTGAGGGAACCGACAGTGAGTTAAGGGACAGATTGAGGGAACCGACAGTGAGTTAAGGGACAGAGAGAGGGAAGTGACAGTGAGTTAAGGGACAGATTGAGGGAACCGACAGTGAGTTAAGGGACAGATTGAGCGAACCGATAGTGAGTTAAGGGACAGAGAGAGGGAACCGACAGTGAGTTAAGGGACAGAGAGAGGGAACCGACAGTGAGTTAAGGGACAGAGAGAGGGAACCGACAGTGAGTTAAGGGACAGATTGAGTGAACCGACAGTGAGTTAAGGGACAGAGAGAGGGAACCGACAGTGAGTTAAGGGACAGAGAGAGGGCACCGACAGTGAGTTAAGGGACAGAGAGGGGGAAACGACAGTGAGTTAAGGGACAGAAGGAGGGAAGTGACAGTGAGTTAAGGGGCAGAGAGAGGGAACTGACAGTGAGTTAAGGGACAGAGAGAGGGAAGTGACAGTGAGTTAAGGAACAGAGAGAGGGAACCGATAGTGAGTTAAGGGACAGAAGGAGGGATGTGACAGTGAGTTAAGGGACAGAGAGAGGGAAATGACAGTTAGTTAAGGGACAGAGAGGGGGAAATGACAGTGAGTTAAGGGACAGAGAGAGGGAAGTGACAGTGAGTTAAGGAAAAGACAGAGGGAACCGACAGTGAGTTAAGGGACAGAGTGAGGGAACTGACCGTGAGTTAAGGGACAGAGAGAGGGAACTGACAGTGAGTTAAGGGACAGAGAGAGGGCACCGACAGTGAGTTAAGGGACAGAGAGGGGGAAACGACAGTGAGTTAAGGGACAGAGAGAGGGAATTGACAGTGAGTTAAGGGGCAGAGAGAGGGAACTGACAGTGAGTTAAGGGACAGAGAGAGGGAACTGACAGTGAGTTAAGGGGCAGAGAGGGATCTGAAAGTGAGTTAAGGGACAGAGAGAGAGAACTGACAGTGACTTAAGGGAAAGAGAGAGGGAACTTACAGTGAGTTAAGGGACAGAGAGAGGGAACCGACAGTGAGTTAAGGGACAGAGAGAGGGAACTGACAGTGTGTTAAGGGACAGAGAGAGGGAACTGACAGTGAGTTAAGGGACAGAGAGAGGGAATTGACAGTGAGTTAAGGGACAGAGAGAGGGAACTGACAGTCAGTTAAGCGACCGAGAGAGGAAACTGACAGTGAGTTAAGGGGCAGTGAGGGATCCGAAAGTGAGTTAAGGGACAGAGAGAGAGAACTGACAGTGAGTTAAGGGACAGAGAGAGGGAACCGACAGTGAGTTAAGGGACAGAGAGAGGGAACTGACAGAGAGTTAAGGGGCAGAGAGGGATCTGAAAGTGAGTTAAGGGACAGAGAGAGGGAACCGACAGTGAGTTAAGGGATAGAGAGAGGTAACCGACCGTGAGTTAAGGGACAGAGAGAGGGAACCGACCGTGAGTTAAGGGACAGAGAGGGGGAACTGACAGTGAGTCAAGGGACAGAGAGAGGGAACCGACAGTGAGTGAAGGGACAGAGAGAGGGAAGTGACAGTGAGTTAAGGGACAGATTGAGTGAACCGACAGTGAGTTAAGGGACAGAGAGAGGGAACTGACAGTGAGTTAAGGGACAGAGAGAGGGCACCGACAGTGAGTTAAGGGACAGAGAGGGGGAACCGACAGTGAGTTAAGGGAGAGAGAGAGGGAATTGACAGTGAGTTAAGGGACAGAGAGAGGGAACTGACAGTGAGTTAAGGGACAGAGAGAGGGAACTGACAGTGAGTTAAGGGGCAGAGAGGGATCTGAAAGTGAGTTAAGGGACAGAGAGAGAGAACTGACAGTGACTTATGGGACAGAGAGAGGGAACCGACAGTGAGTTAAGGGACAGAGAGAGGGAACCGACAGTGAGTTAAGGGACAGAGAGAGGGAACTGACAGTGTGTTAAGGGACAGAGAGAGGGAACTGACAGTGAGTTAAGGGACAGAGAGAGGGAATTGACAGTGAGTTAAGGGACAGAGAGAGGGAACTGACAGTCAGTTAAGGGACCGAGAGAGGAAACTGACAGTGAGTTAAGGGGCAGTGAGGGATCCGAAAGTGAGTTAAGGGACAGAGAGAGGGAACTGACAGTGAGTTAAGGAACGGAGAGTGGGAACTGACAGTGAGTTAAGGGACAGAGAGAGGGAACCGACCGTGTGTTAAGAGACAGAGAGAGGGAACTGACAGTGAGTTAAGGGACAGAGAGAGGGAAGTGACAGTGAGTTAAGGGACAGAGAGAGGGAAGTGACAGTGAGTTAAGGGACAGATTGAGGGAACCGACAGTGAGTTAAGGGACAGATTGAGGGAACCGACAGTGAGTTAAGGGACAGAGAGAGGGAAGTGACAGTGAGTTAAGGGACAGATTGAGGGAACCGACAGTGAGTTAAGGGACAGATTGAGGGAACCGACAGTGAGTTAAGGGACAGATTGAGGGAACCGACAGTGAGTTAAGGGACAGAGAGAGGGAACCGACAGTGAGTTAAGGGACAGAGAGAGGGAACCGACAGTGAGTTAAGGGACAGAGAGATGGAACCGACAGTGAGTTAAGGGACAGATTGAGTGAACCGACAGTGAGTTAAGGGACAGAGAGAGGGAACTGACACTGAGTTAAGGGACAGAGAGAGGGCACCGACAGTGAGTTAAGGGACAGAGAGGGGGAAACGACAGTGAGTTACGGGACAGAGAGAGGGAATTGACAGTGAGTTAAGGGACAGAGAGAGGGAACTGACAGTGAGTTAAGGGACAGAGAGAGGGAACTGACAGTGAGTTAAGGGGCAGAGAGGGATCTGAAAGTGAGTTAAGGGACAGAGAGAGAGAACTGACAGTGACTTAAGGGACAGAGAGAGGGAACCGACAGTGAGTTCAGGGACAGAGAGAGGGAACCGACAGTGAGTTAAGGGACAGAGAGAGGGAACTGACAGTGTGTTAAGGGACAGAGAGAGGGAACTGACAGTGAGTTAAGGGACAGAGAGAGGGAATTGACAGTGAGTTAAGGGACAGAGAGAGGGAAACGACAGTGAGTTACGGGACAGAGAGGGGGAACCGACAGTGAGTTAAGGGACAGAGAGAGGGAACCGACCGTGTGTTAAGAGACAGAGAGAGGGAACTGACAGTGAGTTAAGGGACAGAGAGAGGGAAGTGACAGTGAGTTAAGGGACAGAGAGAGGGAAGTGACAGTGAGTTAAGGGACAGATTGAGGGAACCGACAGTGAGTTAAGGGACAGATTGAGGGAACCGACAGTGAGTTAAGGGACAGAGAGAGGGAAGTGACAGTGAGTTAAGGGACAGATTGAGGGAACCGACAGTGAGTTAAGGGACAGATTGAGGGAACCGACAGTGAGTTAAGGGACAGAGAGAGGGAACCGACAGTGAGTTAAGGGACAGAGAGAGGGAACTGACAGTGAGTTAAGGGACAGAGAGATGGAACCGACAGTGAGTTAAGGGACAGATTGAGTGAACCGACAGTGAGTTAAGGGACAGAGAGAGGGAACTGACACTGAGTTAAGGGACAGAGAGAGGGCACCGACAGTGAGTTAAGGGACAGAGAGGGGGAAACGACAGTGAGTTACGGGACAGAGAGAGGGAATTGACAGTGAGTTAAGGGACAGAGAGAGGGAACTGACAGTGAGTTAAGGGACAGAGAGAGGGAACTGACAGTGAGTTAAGGGGCAGAGAGGGATCTGAAAGTGAGTTAAGGGACAGAGAGAGAGAACTGACAGTGACTTAAGGGACAGAGAGAGGGAACCGACAGTGAGTTCAGGGACAGAGAGAGGGAACCGACAGTGAGTTAAGGGACAGAGAGAGGGAACTGACAGTGTGTTAAGGGACAGAGAGAGGGAACTGACAGTGAGTTAAGGGACAGAGAGAGGGAATTGACAGTGAGTTAAGGCACAGCGAGAGGGAACCGACAGTGAGTTAAGGGACAGAGACAGGGAACCGACAGTGAGTTAAGGGACAGATTGAGTGAACCGACAGTGAGTTAAGGGACAGAGAGAGGAAACTGACAGTGAGTTAAGGGACAGAGAGAGGGCACCGACAGTGAGTTAAGGGACAGAGAGGGGGAAACGACAGTGAGTTAAGGGACAGAGAGAGGGAATTGACAGTGAGTTAAGGGACAGAGAGAGGGAACTGACAGTGAGTTAAGGGACAGAGAGAGGGAACTGACAGTGAGTTAAGGGGCAGAGAGGGATCTGAAAGTGAGTTAAGGGACAGAGAGAGAGAACTGACAGTGACTTAAGGGACAGAGAGAGGGAACCGACAGTGAGTTAAGGGACAGAGAGAGGGAACCGACAGTGAGTTAAGGGACAGAGAGAGGGAACTGACAGTGGGTTAAGGGACAGAGAGAGGGAACTGACAGTGAGTTAAGGGACAGAGAGAGGGAATTGACAGTGAGTTAAGGGACAGAGAGAGGGAAACGACAGTGAGTCACGGGACAGAGAGGGGGAAACGACAGTGAGTCAAGGGACAGAGAGAGGGAAGTGACAGTGAGTTAAGGGACAGATTGAGGGAACCGACAGTGAGTTAAGGGACAGATTGAGGGAACCGACAGTGAGTTAAGGGACAGAGAGAGGGAAGTGACAGTGAGTTAAGGGACAGATTGAGGGAACCGACAGTGAGTTAAGGGACAGAGAGAGGGAAACGACAGTGAGTTACGGGACAGAGAGGGGGAAACGACAGTGAGTTAAGGGACAGAAGGAGGGAAGTGACAGTGAGTTAAGGGACAGAGAGAGGGAACTGACAGTGAGTTAAGGGACAGAGAGTGGGAACTGACAGTGAGTTAAGGGACAGAGAGAGGGAACCGACCGTGAGTTAAGGGACAGAGAGAGCGAACTGACAGTGAGTTAAGGGACAGAGAGAGAGAACCGACAGTGAGTTAAGGGACAGAGAGAGGGAAGTGACAGTGAGTTAAGCAACAGAGAGAGGGAACTGACAGTGAGTTAAGGGACAGAGAGAGGGAACCGACCGTGAGTTAAGGGACAGAGAGAGGGAACTGACAGTGAGTTAAGGGACAGATTGAGGGAACCGACAGTGAGTTAAGGGACAGAGAGAGGGAACTGACAGTGAGTTAAGGAACGGAGAGTGGGAACTGACAGTGAGTTAAGGGACAGAGAGAGGGAACCGACCGTGTGTTAAGGGACAGAGAGAGGGAACTGACAGTGAGTTAAGGGACAGAGAGAGGGAAGTGACAGTGAGTTAAGGGACAGAGAGAGGGACGTGACAGTGAGTTAAGGGACAGATTGAGGGAACCGACAGTGAGTTAAGGGACAGATTGAGGGAACCGACAGTGAGTTAAGGGACAGAGAGAGGGAAGTGACAGTGAGTTAAGGGACAGATTGAGGGAACCGACAGTGAGTTAAGGGACAGATTGAGGGAACCGACAGTGAGTTTAGGGACAGAGAGAGGGAACCGACAGTGAGTTAAGGGACAGAGAGAGGGAACCGACAGTGAGTTAAGGGACAGAGAGAGGGAACCGACAGTGAGTTAAGGGACAGATTGAGTGAACCGACAGTGAGTTAAGGGACAGAGAGAGGGAACTGACAGTGAGTTAAGGGACAGAGAGAGGGCACCGACAGTGAGTTAAGGGACAGAGAGGGGGAAACGACAGTGAGTTAAGGGACAGAAGGAGGGAAGTGACAGTGAGTTAAGGGACAGAGAGAGGGAACTGACAGTGAGTTAAGGGACAGAGAGAGGGAAATGACAGTGAGTTAAGGGACAGAGAGAGGGAAATGACAGTGAGTTAAGGGACAGAGAGAAGGAAATGACAGTGAGTTAAGGGACAGAGAGAGGGAAGTGACAGTGAGTTAAGGGACAGAGAGAGGGAAATGACAGTGAGTTAAGGGAAAGAGAGAGGGAACCGACAGTGAGTTAAGGGACAGAAGGAGGGAAATGACAGTGAGTTAAGGGACAGAGAGAGGGAACTGACAGTGAGTTAAGGGACAGAGAGAGGGAAATGACAGTGAGTTAAGGGACAGAGAGAGGGAAATGACAGTGAGTTAAGGGACAGAGAGAGGGAAGTGACAGTGAGTTAAGGGACAGAGAGAGGGAAATGACAGTGAGTTAAGGGACAGAGCGAGGGAACCGACAGTGAGTTAAGGGACAGAAGGAGGGAAATGACAGTGAGTTAAGGGACAGAGAGAGGGAAGTGACAGTGGGTTTAGGGACAGAGAGAGGGAAATGACAGTGAGTTAAGGGACAGAAGGAGGGAAATGAGAGTGAGTTAAGGGACAGAGAGAGGGGACCGACAGTGAGTTAAGGGACAGAAGGAGGGAAATGACAGTGAGTTAAGGGACAGAGAGAGGGAAGTGACAGTGAGTTAAGGAACAGAGAGAGGGAACTGACAGTGAGTTAAGGAACAGAGAGAGGGAACTGACAGTGAGTTAAGGGACAGAGAGAGGGAACCGACCGTGAGTTAAGGGACAGAGAGAGGGAACTGACAGTGAGTTAAGGGACAGATTGAGGGAACCGACAGTGAGTTAAGGGACAGAGAGAGGGAACTGACAGTGAGTTAAGGAACGGAGAGTGGGAACTGACAGTGAGTTAAGGGACAGAGAGAGGGAACCGACCGTGTGTTAAGGGACAGAGAGAGGGAACTGACAGTGAGTTAAGGGACAGAGAGAGGGAAGTGACAGTGAGTTAAGGGACAGAGAGAGGGACGTGACAGTGAGTTAAGGGACAGATTGAGGGAACCGACAGTGAGTTAAGGGACAGATTGAGGGAACCGACAGTGAGTTAAGGGACAGAGAGAG
This sequence comes from Chiloscyllium plagiosum, assembly GCF_037043375.1. NCBI lineage: Eukaryota > Metazoa > Chordata > Chondrichthyes > Orectolobiformes > Hemiscylliidae > Chiloscyllium > Chiloscyllium plagiosum. Next base: position 27,164,096 of record NW_028270176.1, on the reverse strand, counting down.
GGAAGTGACAGTGAGTTAAGGGACAGATTGAGGGAACCGACAGTGAGTTAAGGGACAGATTGAGGGAACCGACAGTGAGTTTAGGGACAGAGAGAGGGAACCGACAGTGAGTTAAGGGACAGAGAGAGGGAACCGACAGTGAGTTAAGGGACAGAGAGAGGGAACCGACAGTGAGTTAAGGGACAGATTGAGTGAACCGACAGTGAGTTAAGGGACAGAGAGAGGGAACTGACAGTGAGTTAAGGGACAGAGAGAGGGCACCGACAGTGAGTTAAGGGACAGAGAGGGGGAAACGACAGTGAGTTAAGGGACAGAAGGAGGGAAGTGACAGTGAGTTAAGGGACAGAGAGAGGGAACTGACAGTGAGTTAAGGGACAGAGAGAGGGAAATGACAGTGAGTTAAGGGACAGAGAGAGGGAAATGACAGTGAGTTAAGGGACAGAGAGAAGGAAATGACAGTGAGTTAAGGGACAGAGAGAGGGAACTGACAGTGAGTTAAGGGGCAGAGAGGGATCTGAAAGTGAGTTAAGGGACAGAGAGAGAGAACTGACAGTGACTTAAGGGAAAGAGAGAGGGAACTTACAGTGAGTTAAGGGACAGAGAGAGGGAACCGACAGTGAGTTAAGGGACAGAGAGAGGGAACTGACAGTGTGTTAAGGGACAGAGAGAGGGAACTGACAGTGAGTTAAGGGACAGAGAGAGGGAATTGACAGTGAGTTAAGGGACAGAGAGAGGGAACTGACAGTCAGTTAAGCGACCGAGAGAGGAAACTGACAGTGAGTTAAGGGGCAGTGAGGGATCCGAAAGTGAGTTAAGGGACAGAGAGAGAGAACTGACAGTGAGTTAAGGGACAGAGAGAGGGAACCGACAGTGAGTTAAGGGACAGAGAGAGGGAACTGACAGAGAGTTAAGGGGCAGAGAGGGATCTGAAAGTGAGTTAAGGGGCAGAGAGAGGGAACCGACAGTGAGTTAAGGGACAGAGAGAGGTAACCGACCGTGAGTTAAGGGACAGAGAGAGGGAACCGACCGTGAGTTAAGGGACAGAGAGGGGGAACTGACAGTGAGTCAAGGGACAGAGAGAGGGAACCGACAGTGAGTGAAGGGACAGAGAGAGGGAAGTGACAGTGAGTTAAGGGACAGATTGAGTGAACCGACAGTGAGTTAAGGGACAGAGAGAGGGAACTGACAGTGAGTTAAGGGACAGAGAGAGGGCACCGACAGTGAGTTAAGGGACAGAGAGGGGGAACCGACAGTGAGTTAAGGGAGAGAGAGAGGGAATTGACAGTGAGTTAAGGGACAGAGAGAGGGAACTGACAGTGAGTTAAGGGACAGAGAGAGGGAACTGACAGTGAGTTAAGGGGCAGAGAGGGATCTGAAAGTGAGTTAAGGGACAGAGAGAGAGAACTGACAGTGACTTATGGGACAGAGAGAGGGAACCGACAGTGAGTTAAGGGACAGAGAGAGGGAACCGACAGTGAGTTAAGGGACAGAGAGAGGGAACTGACAGTGTGTTAAGGGACAGAGAGAGGGAACTGACAGTGAGTTAAGGGACAGAGAGAGGGAATTGACAGTGAGTTAAGGGACAGAGAGAGGGAACTGACAGTCAGTTAAGGGACCGAGAGAGGAAACTGACAGTGAGTTAAGGGGCAGTGAGGGATCCGAAAGTGAGTTAAGGGACAGAGAGAGGGAACTGACAGTGAGTTAAGGAACGGAGAGTGGGAACTGACAGTGAGTTAAGGGACAGAGAGAGGGAACCGACCGTGTGTTAAGAGACAGAGAGAGGGAACTGACAGTGAGTTAAGGGACAGAGAGAGGGAAGTGACAGTGAGTTAAGGGACAGAGAGAGGGAAGTGACAGTGAGTTAAGGGACAGATTGAGGGAACCGACAGTGAGTTAAGGGACAGATTGAGGGAACCGACAGTGAGTTAAGGGACAGAGAGAGGGAAGTGACAGTGAGTTAAGGGACAGATTGAGGGAACCGACAGTGAGTTAAGGGACAGATTGAGGGAACCGACAGTGAGTTAAGGGACAGAGAGAGGGAACCGACAGTGAGTTAAGGGACAGAGAGAGGGAACCGACAGTGAGTTAAGGGACAGAGAGATGGAACCGACAGTGAGTTAAGGGACAGATTGAGTGAACCGACAGTGAGTTAAGGGACAGAGAGAGGGAACTGACACTGAGTTAAGGGACAGAGAGAGGGCACCGACAGTGAGTTAAGGGACAGAGAGGGGGAAACGACAGTGAGTTACGGGACAGAGAGAGGGAATTGACAGTGAGTTAAGGGACAGAGAGAGGGAACTGACAGTGAGTTAAGGGACAGAGAGAGGGAACTGACAGTGAGTTAAGGGGCAGAGAGGGATCTGAAAGTGAGTTAAGGGACAGAGAGAGAGAACTGACAGTGACTTAAGGGACAGAGAGAGGGAACCGACAGTGAGTTCAGGGACAGAGAGAGGGAACCGACAGTGAGTTAAGGGACAGAGAGAGGGAACTGACAGTGTGTTTAGGGACAGAGAGAGGGAACTGACAGTGAGTTAAGGGACAGAGAGAGGGAATTGACAGTGAGTTAAGGGACAGAGAGAGGGAAACGACAGTGAGTTACGGGACAGAGAGGGGGAACCGACAGTGAGTTAAGGGACAGAGAGAGGGAACCGACCGTGTGTTAAGAGACAGAGAGAGGGAACTGACAGTGAGTTAAGGGACAGAGAGAGGGAAGTGACAGTGAGTTAAGGGACAGAGAGAGGGAAGTGACAGTGAGTTAAGGGACAGATTGAGGGAACCGACAGTGAGTTAAGGGACAGATTGAGGGAACCGACAGTGAGTTAAGGGACAGAGAGAGGGAAGTGACAGTGAGTTAAGGGACAGATTGAGGGAACCGACAGTGAGTTAAGGGACAGATTGAGGGAACCGACAGTGAGTTAAGGGACAGAGAGAGGGAACCGACAGTGAGTTAAGGGACAGAGAGAGGGAACCGACAGTGAGTTAAGGGACAGAGAGATGGAACCGACAGTGAGTTAAGGGACAGATTGAGTGAACCGACAGTGAGTTAAGGGACAGAGAGAGGGAACTGACACTGAGTTAAGGGACAGAGAGAGGGCACCGACAGTGAGTTAAGGGACAGAGAGGGGGAAACGACAGTGAGTTACGGGACAGAGAGAGGGAATTGACAGTGAGTTAAGGGACAGAGAGAGGGAACTGACAGTGAGTTAAGGGACAGAGAGAGGGAACTGACAGTGAGTTAAGGGGCAGAGAGGGATCTGAAAGTGAGTTAAGGGACAGAGAGAGAGAACTGACAGTGACTTAAGGGACAGAGAGAGGGAACCGACAGTGAGTTCAGGGACAGAGAGAGGGAACCGACAGTGAGTTAAGGGACAGAGAGAGGGAACTGACAGTGTGTTAAGGGACAGAGAGAGGGAACTGACAGTGAGTTAAGGGACAGAGAGAGGGAATTGACAGTGAGTTAAGGGACAGAGAGAGGGAACCGACAGTGAGTTAAGGGACAGAGACAGGGAACCGACAGTGAGTTAAGGGACAGATTGAGTGAACCGACAGTGAGTTAAGGGACAGAGAGAGGGAACTGAGAGTGAGTTAAGGGACAGAGAGAGGGCACCGACAGTGAGTTAAGGGACAGAGAGGGGGAAACGACAGTGAGTTAAGGGACAGAGAGAGGGAATTGACAGTGAGTTAAGGGACAGAGAGAGGGAACTGACAGTGAGTTAAGGGACAGAGAGAGGGAACTGACAGTGAGTTAAGGGGCAGAGAGGGATCTGAAAGTGAGTTAAGGGACAGAGAGAGAGAACTGACAGTGACTTAAGGGACAGAGAGAGGGAACCGACAGTGAGTTAAGGGACAGAGAGAGGGAACCGACAGTGAGTTAAGGGACAGAGAGAGGGAACTGACAGTGGGTTAAGGGACAGAGAGAGGGAACTGACAGTGAGTTAAGGGACAGAGAGAGGGAATTGACAGTGAGTTAAGGGACAGAGAGAGGGAAACGACAGTGAGTCACGGGACAGAGAGGGGGAAACGACAGTGAGTCAAGGGACAGAGAGAGGGAAGTGACAGTGAGTTAAGGGACAGATTGAGGGAACCGACAGTGAGTTAAGGGACAGATTGAGGGAACCGACAGTGAGTTAAGGGACAGAGAGAGGGAAGTGACAGTGAGTTAAGGGACAGATTGAGGGAACCGACAGTGAGTTAAGGGACAGAGAGAGGGAAACGACAGTGAGTTACGGGACAGAGAGGGGGAAACGACAGTGAGTTAAGGGACAGAAGGAGGGAAGTGACAGTGAGTTAAGGGACAGAGAGAGGGAACTGACAGTGAGTTAAGGGACAGAGAGTGGGAACTGACAGTGAGTTAAGGGACAGAGAGAGGGAACCGACCGTGAGTTAAGGGACAGAGAGAGCGAACTGACAGTGAGTTAAGGGACAGAGAGAGAGAACCGACAGTGAGTTAAGGGACAGAGAGAGGGAAGTGACAGTGAGTTAAGCAACAGAGAGAGGGAACTGACAGTGAGTTAAGGGACAGAGAGAGGGAACCGACCGTGAGTTAAGGGACAGAGAGAGGGAACTGACAGTTAGTTAAGGGACAGATTGAGGGAACCGACAGTGAGTTAAGGGACAGAGAGAGGGAACTGACAGTGAGTTAAGGAACGGAGAGTGGGAACTGACAGTGAGTTAAGGGACAGAGAGAGGGAACCGACCGTGTGTTAAGGGACAGAGAGAGGGAACTGACAGTGAGTTAAGGGACAGAGAGAGGGAAGTGACAGTGAGTTAAGGGACAGAGAGAGGGACGTGACAGTGAGTTAAGGGACAGATTGAGGGAACCGACAGTGAGTTAAGGGACAGATTGAGGGAACCGACAGTGAGTTAAGGGACAGAGAGAGGGAAGTGACAGTGAGTTAAGGGACAGATTGAGGGAACCGACAGTGAGTTAAGGGACAGATTGAGGGAACCGACAGTGAGTTTAGGGACAGAGAGAGGGAACCGACAGTGAGTTAAGGGACAGAGAGAGGGAACCGACAGTGAGTTAAGGGACAGAGAGAGGGAACCGACAGTGAGTTAAGGGACAGATTGAGTGAACCGACAGTGAGTTAAGGGACAGAGAGAGGGAACTGACAGTGAGTTAAGGGACAGAGAGAGGGCACCGACAGTGAGTTAAGGGACAGAGAGGGGGAAACGACAGTGAGTTAAGGGACAGAAGGAGGGAAGTGACAGTGAGTTAAGGGACAGAGAGAGGGAACTGACAGTGAGTTAAGGGACAGAGAGAGGGAAATGACAGTGAGTTAAGGGACAGAGAGAGGGAAATGACAGTGAGTTAAGGGACAGAGAGAAGGAAATGACAGTGAGTTAAGGGACAGAGAGAGGGAAGTGACAGTGAGTTAAGGGACAGAGAGAGGGAAATGACAGTGAGTTAAGGGAAAGAGAGAGGGAACCGACAGTGAGTTAAGGGACAGAAGGAGGGAAATGACAGTGAGTTAAGGGACAGAGAGAGGGAACTGACAGTGAGTTAAGGGACAGAGAGAGGGAAATGACAGTGAGTTAAGGGACAGAGAGAGGGAAATGACAGTGAGTTAAGGGACAGAGAGAGGGAAGTGACAGTGAGTTAAGGGACAGAGAGAGGGAAATGACAGTGAGTTAAGGGACAGATTGAGTGAACCGACAGTGAGTTAAGGGACAGAGAGAGGGAACTGACAGTGAGTTAAGGGACAGAGAGAGGGCACCGACAGTGAGTTAAGGGACAGAGAGGGGGAAACGACAGTGAGTTAAGGGACAGAAGGAGGGAAGTGACAGTGAGTTAAGGGACAGAGAGAGGGAACTGACAGTGAGTTAAGGGACAGAGAGAGGGAAATGACAGTGAGTTAAGGGACAGAGAGAGGGAAATGACAGTGAGTTAAGGGACAGAGAGAAGGAAATGACAGTGAGTTAAGGGACAGAGAGAGGGAAGTGACAGTGAGTTAAGGGACAGAGAGAGGGAAATGACAGTGAGTTAAGGGAAAGAGAGAGGGAACCGACAGTGAGTTAAGGGACAGAAGGAGGGAAATGACAGTGAGTTAAGGGACAGAGAGAGGGAACTGACAGTGAGTTAAGGGACAGAGAGAGGGAAATGACAGTGAGTTAAGGGACAGAGAGAGGGAAATGACAGTGAGTTAAGGGACAGAGAGAGGGAAGTGACAGTGAGTTAAGGGACAGAGAGAGGGAAATGACAGTGAGTTAAGGGACAGAGCGAGGGAACCGACAGTGAGTTAAGGGACAGAAGGAGGGAAATGACAGTGAGTTAAGGGACAGAGAGAGGGAAGTGACAGTGAGTTTAGGGACAGAGAGAGGGAAATGACAGTGAGTTAAGGGACAGAAGGAGGGAAATGAGAGTGAGTTAAGGGACAGAGAGAGGGGACCGACAGTGAGTTAAGGGACAGAAGGAGGGAAATGACAGTGAGTTAAGGGACAGAGAGAGGGAAGTGACAGTGAGTTAAGGAACAGAGAGAGGGAACTGACAGTGAGTTAAGGAACAGAGAGAGGGAACTGACAGTGAGTTAAGGGACAGAGAGAGGGAACCGACCGTGAGTTAAGGGACAGAGAGAGGGAACTGACAGTGAGTTAAGGGACAGATTGAGGGAACCGACAGTGAGTTAAGGGACAGAGAGAGGGAACTGACAGTGAGTTAAGGAACGGAGAGTGGGAACTGACAGTGAGTTAAGGGACAGAGAGAGGGAACCGACCGTGTGTTAAGGGACAGAGAGAGGGAACTGACAGTGAGTTAAGGGACAGAGAGAGGGAAGTGACAGTGAGTTAAGGGACAGAGAGAGGGACGTGACAGTGAGTTAAGGGACAGATTGAGGGAACCGACAGTGAGTTAAGGGACAGATTGAGGGAACCGACAGTGAGTTAAGGGACAGAGAGAGGGAAGTGACAGTGAGTTAAGGGACAGATTGAGGGAACCGACAGTGAGTTAAGGGACAGATTGAGGGAACCGACAGTGAGTTTAGGGACAGAGAGAGGGAACCGACAGTGAGTTAAGGGACAGAGAGAGGGAACCGACAGTGAGTTAAGGGACAGAGAGAGGGAACCGACAGTGAGTTAAGGGACAGATTGAGTGAACCGACAGTGAGTTAAGGGACAGAGAGAGGGAACTGACAGTGAGTTAAGGGACAGAGAGAGGGCACCGACAGTGAGTTAAGGGACAGAGAGGGGGAAACGACAGTGAGTTAAGGGACAGAAGGAGGGAAGTGACAGTGAGTTAAGGGACAGAGAGAGGGAACTGACAGTGAGTTAAGGGACAGAGAGAGGGAAATGACAGTGAGTTAAGGGACAGAGAGAGGGAAATGACAGTGAGTTAAGGGACAGAGAGAAGGAAATGACAGTGAGTTAAGGGACAGAGAGAGGGAAGTGACAGTGAGTTAAGGGACAGAGAGAGGGAAATGACAGTGAGTTAAGGGAAAGAGAGAGGGAACCGACAGTGAGTTAAGGGACAGAAGGAGGGAAATGACAGTGAGTTAAGGGACAGAGAGAGGGAACTGACAGTGAGTTAAGGGACAGAGAGAGGGAAATGACAGTGAGTTAAGGGACAGAGAGAGGGAAATGACAGTGAGTTAAGGGACAGAGAGAGGGAAGTGACAGTGAGTTAAGGGACAGAGAGAGGGAAATGACAGTGAGTTAAGGGACAGAGAGAGGGAACCGACAGTGAGTTAAGGGACAGAAGGAGGGAAATGACAGTGAGTTAAGGGACAGAGAGAGGGAAGTGACAGTGAGTTTAGGGACAGAGAGAGGGAAATGACAGTGAGTTAAGGGACAGAAGGAGGGAAATGAGAGTGAGTTAAGGGACAGAGAGAGGGGACCGACAGTGAGTTAAGGGACAGAAGGAGGGAAATGACAGTGAGTTAAGGGACAGAGAGAGGGAAGTGACAGTGAGTTAAGGAACAGAGAGAGGGAACTGACAGTGAGTTAAGGAACAGAGAGAGGGAACTGACAGTGAGTTAAGGGACAGAGAGTGGGAACTGACAGTGAGTTAAGGGACAGAGAGAGGGAACCGACCGTGAGTTAAGGGACAGAGAGAGGGAACTGACAGTGAGTTAAGGGACAGAGAGAGAGAACCGACAGTGAGTTAAGGGACAGAGAGAGGGAAGTGACAGTGAGTTAAGGGACAGAGAGAGGGAACCGACCGTGAGTTAAGGGACAGAGTGAGGGAACTGACAGTGAGTTAAGGGACAGATTGAGTGAACCGACAGTGAGTAAAGGGACAGAGAGAGGGAACTGTCAGTGAGTTAAGGAACAGAGAGTGGGAACTGACAGTGAGTTAAGGGACAGAGAGAGGGAAGTGACAGTGAGTTAAGGGACAGATTGAGGGAACCGACAGTGAGTTAAGGGACAGATTGAGGGAACCGACAGTGAGTTAAGGGACAGAGAGAGGGAAGTGACAGTGAGTTAAGGGACAGATTGAGGGAACCGACAGTGAGTTAAGGGACAGATTGAGCGAACCGATAGTGAGTTAAGGGACAGAGAGAGGGAACCGACAGTGAGTTAAGGGACAGAGAGAGGGAACCGACAGTGAGTTAAGGGACAGAGAGAGGGAACCGACAGTGAGTTAAGGGACAGATTGAGTGAACCGACAGTGAGTTAAGGGACAGAGAGAGGGAACCGACAGTGAGTTAAGGGACAGAGAGAGGGCACCGACAGTGAGTTAAGGGACAGAGAGGGGGAAACGACAGTGAGTTAAGGGACAGAAGGAGGGAAGTGACAGTGAGTTAAGGGGCAGAGAGAGGGAACTGACAGTGAGTTAAGGGACAGAGAGAGGGAAGTGACAGTGAGTTAAGGAACAGAGAGAGGGAACCGATAGTGAGTTAAGGGACAGACGGAGGGATGTGACAGTGAGTTAAGGGACAGAGAGAGGGAACTGATAGTGAGTTAAGGGACTGAGAGAGGGAAATGACAGTGAGTTAAGGGACAGAGAGAGGGAAATGACAGTTAGTTAAGGGACAGAGAGGGGGAAATGACAGTGAGTTAAGGGACAGAGAGAGGGAAGTGACAGTGAGTTAAGGAAAAGACAGAGGGAACCGACAGTGAGTTAAGGGACAGAGTGAGGGAACTGACCGTGAGTTAAGGGACAGAGAGAGGGAAATGACAGTGAGTTAAGGGACAGAGAGAGGGAAATGACAGTGAGTTAAGGGACAGAGAGAGGGAACCGACAGTGAGTTAAGGGACAGAAGGAGGGAAATGACAGTGAGTTAAGGGATAGAGAGAGGGAACCGACAGTGAGTTAAGGGACACAAGGAGGGAAATGACAGTGAGTTAAGGGACAGAGAGAGGGAACTGACAGTGAGTTAAGGGACAGAGAGAGGGAAATGACAGTGAGTTAAGGGACAGAGAGAGGGAAATGACAGTGAGTTAAGGGACAGAGAGAGGGAAATGACAGTGAGTTAAGGGACAGAGAGAGGGAAGTGACAGTGAGTTAAGGGACAGAGAGAGGGAAATGACAGTGAGTTAAGGGACAGAGAGAGGGAACCGACAGTGAGTTAAGGGACAGAAGGAGGGAAATGACAGTGAGTTAAGGGACAGAGAGAGGGAAGTGACAGTGAGTTTAGGGACAGAGAGAGGGAAATGACAGTGAGTTAAGGGACAGAAGGAGGGAAATGAGAGTGAGTTAAGGGACAGAGAGAGGGAACCGACAGTGAGTTAAGGGACAGAAGGAGGGAAATGACAGTGAGTTAAGGGACAGAGAGAGGGAAGTGACAGTGAATTAAGGAACAGAGAGAGGGAACTGACAGTGAGTTAAGGAACAGAGAGAGGGAAATGATAGTGAGTTAAGGGACAGAGAGTGGGAACTGACAGTGAGTTAAGGGACAGAGAGAGGGAACCGACCGTGAGTTAAGGGACAGAGAGAGGGAACTGACAGTGAGTTAAGGGACAGAGAGAGAGAACCGACAGTGAGTTAAGGGACAGAGAGAGGGAAGTGACAGTGAGTTAAGGGACAGAGAGAGGGAACCGACCGTGAGTTAAGGGACAGAGGGAGGAACCGACAGTGAGTTAAGGGACAGATTGAGGGAACCGACAGTGAGTTAAGGGACAGAGAGAGGGAACTGACAGTGAGTTAAGGAACAGAGAGTGGGAACTGACAGTGAGTTAAGGGACAGAGAGAGGGAACCGACCGTGTGTTAAGGGACAGAGAGAGGGAACTGACAGTGAGTTAAGGGACAGATTGAGGGAACCGACAGTGAGTTAAGGGACAGAGAGAGGGAACTGACAGTGAGTTAAGGAACAGAGAGTGGGAACTGACAGTGAGTTAAGGGACAGAGAGAGGGAACCGACCGTGTGTTAAGGGACAGAGAGAGGGAACTGACAGTGAGTTAAGGGACAGAGAGAGGGAAGTGACAGTGAGTTAAGGGACAGAGAGAGGGAAGTGACAGTGAGTTAAGGGACAGATTGAGGGAACCGACAGTGAGTTAAGGGACAGATTGAGGGAACCGACAGTGAGTTAAGGGACAGAGAGAGGCAAGTGACAGTGAGTTAAGGGACAGATTGAGGGAACCGACAGTGAGTTAAGGGACAGATTGAGCGAACCGATAGTGAGTTAAGGGACAGATTGAGTGAACCGACAGTGAGTTAAGGGACAGAGAGAGGGAACAGACAGTGAGTTAAGGGACAGAGAGAGGGCACCGACAGTGAGTTAAGGGACAGAGAGGGGGAAACGACAGTGAGTTAAGGGACAGAAGGAGGGAAGTGACAGTGAGTTAAGGGGCAGAGAGAGGGAACTGACAGTGAGTTAAGGGACAGAGAGAGGGAAGTGACAGTGAGTTAAGGAACAGAGAGAGGGAACCGACAGTGAGTTAAGGGACAGAAGGAGGGAAGTGACAGTGAGTTAAGGGACAGAGAGAGGGAACTGACAGTGAGTTAAGGGACAGAGAGAGGGATATGACAGTGAGTTAAGGGACAGAGAGAGGGAAATGACAGTGAGTTAAGGGACAGAGAGAGGGAAATGACAGTGTGTTAAGGGACAGAGAGAGGGAAGTGACAGTGAGTTAAGGAACTGAGAGAGGGAACCGACAGTGAGTTAAGGGACAGAGAGAGGGAACTGACAGTGAGTTAAGGGACAGAGAGAGGGAAATGACAGTGTGTTAAGGGACAGAGAGAGGGAAATGACAGTGAGTTAAGGGACAGAGAGAGGGAACCGACAGTGAGTTAAGGGACAGAAGGAGGGAAATGACAGTGAGTGAAGGGACAGAGAGAGGGAACCGACAGTGAGTTAAGGGACAGAAGGAGGGAAATGACAGTGAGTTAAGGGACAGAGAGAGGGAAGTGACAGTGAGTTAAGGAACAGAGAGAGGGAACCGACAGTGAGTTAAGGGACAGAGAGAGGGAAATGACAGTGTGTTAAGGGACAGAGAGAGGGAAGTGACAGTGAGTTAAGGGACAGAGAGAGGGAAGTGACAGTGAATTAAGGGACAGAGAGAGGGAAATGACAGTGAGTTAAGGGACAGAGAGAGGGAACCGACAGTGAGTTAAGGGACAGAGAGAGGGAACTGACAGTGAGTTAAGGGACAGAGAGAGGGAACCGACAGTGAGTTAAGGGACAGAGAGAGGGAACCGACAGTGAGTTAAGGGACAGAAGGAGGGAAGTGACAGTGAGTTAAGGGACAGAGAGAGGGAAATGACAGTGAGTTAAGGGACAGAGAGAGGGAAGTGACAGTGAGTTAAGGGACAGAGAGAGGGAACCGACAGTGAGTTAAGGGACAGATTGAGGGAACCGACAGTGAGTTAAGGGACAGAGAGAGGGAAGTGACAGTGAGTTAAGGGACAGATTGAGGGAACTGACAGTGAGTTAAGGGACAGATTGAGGGAACCGACAGTGAGTTTAGGGACAGAGAGAGGGAACCAACAGTGAGTTAAGGGACAGAGAGAGGGAACCGACAGTGAGTTAAGGGACAGAGAGAGGGAATTGACAGTGTGTTAAGGGACAGAGAGAGGGAATTGACAGTGAGTTAAGGGACAGAGAGAGGGAACTGACAGTCAGTTAAGGGACCGAGAGAGGAAACTGACAGTGAGTTAAGGGGCAGTGAGGGATCCGAAAGTGAGTTAAGGGACAGAGAGAGAGAACTGACAGTGAGTTAAGGGACAGAGAGAGGGAACCGACAGTGAGTTCAGGGACAGGGAGAGGGAACTGACAGAGAGTTAAGGGGCAGAGAGGGATCTGAAAGTGAGTTAAGGGACAGAGAGAGGGAACCGACAGTGAGTTAAGGGACAGAGAGAGGGAACCGACCGTGAGTTAAGGGACAGAGAGAGGGAACCGACCGTGAGTTAAGGGACAGAGAGGGGGAACTGACAGTGAGTTAAGGGACAGAGAGAGGGAACCGACAGTGAGTGAAGGGACAGAGAGAGTGAAGTGACAGTGAGTTAAGGAACAGAGAGAGGGAACCGACCGTGAGTTAAGGGACAGAGAGGGGAAACTGACAGTGAGTTAAGGGACAGAGAGAGAGAACCGACAGTGAGTTAAGGGACAGAGAGAGGGAAGTGACAGTGAGTTAAGGAACAGAGAGAGGGAACTGACAGTGAGTTAAGCAACAGAGAGAGTGAACTGACAGTGAGTTAAGGGGCAGAGAGTGGGAACTGACAGTGAGTTAAGGGACAGAGAGAGTGAACTGACAGTGAGTTAAGGGGCAGAGAGTGGGAACTGACAGTGAGTTAAGGGACAGAGAGAGGGAACCGACAGTGAGTTAAGGGACAGAGAGAGGGAACTGACAGTGAGTTAAGGGACAGATTGAGGGAACCGACAGTGAGTTAAGGGACAGAGAGAGGGAACTGACAGTGAGTTAAGGGACAGAGAGGGAGAACCGACAGTGAGTTAAGGAACAGAGAGAGGGAACTGACAGTGAGTTAAGGGACAGAGAGAGAGAACCGACAGTGAGTTAAGGAACAGAGAGTGGGAACTGACATTGAGTTAAGGGACAGAGAGAGGGAACCGACCGTGTGTTAAGGGACAGAGAGAGGGAACTGACAGTGAGTTAAGGGACAGATTGAGGGAACCGACAGTGAGTTAAGGGACAGAGAGAGGGAAACGACAGTGAGTTACGGGACAGAGAGGGGGAAACGACAGTGAGTTAAGGGACAGAAGGAGGGAAGTGACAGTGAGTTAAGGGACAGAGAGAGGGAACTGACAGTGAGTTAAGGGACAGAGAGAGAGAACCGACAGTGAGTTAAGGGACAGAGAGAGGGAAGTGACAGTGAGTTAAGGAACAGAGAGAGGGAACTGACAGTGAGTTAAGGGACAGAGAGAGGGAACTGACAGTGAGTTAAGGGACAGAGAGAGGGAACTGACAGTGAGTTAAGGGACAGAGAGAGGGAAGTGACAGTGAGTTAAGGGACAGAGAGAGAGAACCGACAGTGAGTTAAGGGACAGAGAGATGGAAGTGACAGTGAGTTAAGGGACAGAGAGAGGGAACCGACCGTGAGTTAAGGGACAGAGAGAGGGAACTGACAGTGAGTTAAGGGACAGATTGAGGGAACCGACAGTGAGTTAAGGGACAGAGAGAGGGAACTGACAGTGAGTTAAGGGACAGAGAGAGGGAAGTGACAGTGAGTTAAGGGACAGAGAGAGGGAAGTGACAGTGAGTTAAGGGACAGATTGAGGGAACCGACAGTCAGTTAAGGGACAGATTGAGGGAACCGACAGTGAGTTAAGGGACAGAGAGAGGGAAGTGACAGTGAGTTAAGGGACAGATTGTGGGAACCGACAGTGAGTTAAGGGACAGAGAGAGGGAAGTGACAGTGAGTTAAGGGACAGATTGAGGGAACCGACAGTCAGTTAAGGGACAGATTGAGGGAACCGACAGTGAGTTAAGGGACAGAGAGAGGGAAGTGACAGTCAGTTAAGGGACAGATTGAGGGAACCGACAGTGAGTTAAGGGACAGAGAGAGGGAAGTGACAGTGAGTTAAGGGACAGATTGAGGGAACCGACAGTGAGTTAAGGGACAGATTGAGGGAACCGACAGTGAGTTTAGGGACAGAGAGAGGGAACCGACAGTGAGTTAAGGGACAGAGAGAGGGAACCGACAGTGAGTTAAGGGACAGAGAGAGGGAACCGACAGTGAGTTAAGGGACAGATTGAGTGAACCGACAGTGAGTTAAGGGACAGAGAGAGGGAACTGACAGTGAGTTAAGGGACAGAGAGAGGGCACCGACAGTGAGTTAAGGGACAGAGAGGGGGAAACGACAGTGTGTTAAGGGACAGAAGGAGGGAAGTGACAGTGAGTTAAGGGGCAGAGAGAGGGAACTGACAGTGAGTTCAGGGACAGAGAGAGGGAAGTGACAGTGAGTTAAGGAACAGAGAGAGGGAACCGACAGTGAGTTAAGGGACAGAAGGAGGGAAGTGACAGTGAGTTAAGGGACAGAGAGAGGGAACTGATAGTGAGTTAAGGGACAGAGAGAGGGAAATGACAGTGAGTAAAGGGACAGAGAGAGGGAAATGACAGTGAGTTAAGGGACAGAGAGTGGGAACCGACAGTGAGTTAAGGGACAGAGAGATGGAAGTGACAGTGAGTTAAGGGGCAGAGAGAGAGAACCGACAGTGAGTTAAGGGACAGAGAGATGGAAGTGACAGTGAGTCAAGGGACAGAGAGAGGGAACCGACCGTGAGTTAAGGGACAGAGAGAGGGAACTGACAGTGAGTTAAGGGACAGATTGAGGGAACCGACAGTGAGTTAAGGGACAGAGAGAGGGAACTGACAGTGAGTTAAGGAACGGAGAGTGGGAACTGACAGTGAGTTAAGGGACAGAGAGAGGGAACCGACCGTGTGTTAAGGGACAGAGAGAGGGAACTGACAGTGAGTTAAGGGACAGAGAGAGGGAAGTGACAGTGAGTTAAGGGACAGGGAGAGGGAACTGACAGAGAGTTAAGGGGCAGAGAGGGATCTGAAAGTGAGTTAAGGGACAGTGAGAGGGAACCGACAGTGAGTTAAGGGACAGAGAGAGGGAACCGACCGTGAGTTAAGGGACAGAGAGAGGGAACCGACCGTGAGTTAAGGGACAGAGAGGGGGAACTGACAGTGAGTTAAGGGACAGAGAGAGGGAACCGACAGTGAGTGAAGGGACAGAGAGAGTGAAGTGACAGTGAGTTAAGGAACAGAGAGAGGGAACCGAGCGTGAGTTAAGGGACACAGAGGGGAAACTGACAGTGAGTTAAGGGACAGAGAGAGAGAACCGACAGTGAGTTAAGGGACAGAGTGAGGGAAGTGACAGTGAGTTAAGGAACAGAGAGAGGGAACTGACAGTGAGTTAAGGAACAGAGAGAGTGAACTGACAGTGAGTTAAGGGGCAGAGAGTGGGAACTGACAGTGAGTTAAGGGACAGAGAGAGGGAACCGACAGTGAGTTAAGGGACAGAGAGAGGGAACTGACAGTGAGTTAAGGGACAGATTGAGGGAACCGACAGTGAGTTAAGGGACAGAGAGAGGGAACTGACAGTGAGTTAAGGGACAGAGAGGGAGAACCGACAGTGAGTTAAGGAACAGAGAGAGGGAACTGACAGTGAGTTAAGGGACAGAGAGAGAGAACCGACAGTGAGTTAAGGAACAGAGAGTGGGAACTGACATTGAGTTAAGGGACAGAGAGAGGGAACCGACCGTGTGTTAAGGGACAGAGAGAGGGAACTGACAGTGAGTTAAGGGACAGATTGAGGGAACCGACAGTGAGTTAAGGGACAGAGAGAGGGAAACGACAGTGAGTTACGGGACAGAGAGGGGGAAACGACAGTGAGTTAAGGGACAGAAGGAGGGAAGTGACAGTGAGTTAAGGGACAGAGAGAGGGAACTGACAGTGAGTTAAGGGACAGAGAGAGAGAACCGACAGTGAGTTAAGGGACAGAGAGAGGGAAGTGACAGTGAGTTAAGGAACAGAGAGAGGGAACTGACAGTGAGTTCAGGGACAGAGAGAGGGAACTGACAGTGAGTTAAGGGACAGAGAGTGGGAACTGACAGTGAGTTAAGGGACAGAGAGAGGGAAGTGACAGTGAGTTAAGGGACAGAGAGAGAGAACCGACAGTGAGTTAAGGGACAGAGAGATGGAAGTGACAGTGAGTTAAGGGGCAGAGAGAGAGAACCGACAGTGAGTTAAGGGACAGAGAGATGGAAGTGACAGTGAGTCAAGGGACAGAGAGAGGGAACCGACCGTGAGTTAAGGGACAGAGAGAGGGAACTGACAGTGAGTTAAGCGACAGATTGAGGGAACCGACAGTGAGTTAAGGGACAGAGAGAGGGAACTGACAGTGAGTTAAGGAACGGAGAGTGGGAACTGACAGTGAGTTAAGGGACAGAGAGAGGGAACCGACCGTGTGTTAAGGGACAGAGAGAGGGAACTGACAGTGAGTTAAGGGACAGAGAGAGGGAAGTGACAGTGAGTTAAGGGACAGAGAGAGGGAAGTGACAGTGAGTTAAGGGACAGATTGAGGGAACCGACAGTGAGTTAAGGGACAGAGAGAGGGAACTGACAGTGAGTTAAGGGACAGAGAGAGGGAAATGACAGTGAGTTAAGGGACAGAGAGAGGGAACCGACAGTGAGTTAAGGGACAGAGAGAGGGAACTGACAGTGAGTTAAGGGACAGATTGAGGGAACCGACAGTGAGTTAAGGGACAGAGAGAGGGAACTGACAGTGAGTTAAGGGACAGAGAGGGAGAACCGACAGTGAGTTAAGGAACAGAGAGAGGGAACTGACAGTGAGTTAAGGGACAGAGAGAGAGAACCGACAGTGAGTTAAGGGACAGAGAGAGGGGACTGACCGTGTGTTAAGGGACAGAGAGAGGGAACTGACAGTGAGTTAAGGGACAGATTGAGGGAACCAACAGTGAGTTAAGGGACAGAGAGAGGGAAACGACAGTGAGTTACGGGACAGAGAGGGGGAAACGACAGTGAGTTAAGCGACAGAAGGAGGGAAGTGACAGTGAGTTAAGGGACAGAGAGAGAGAACCGACAGTGAGTTAAGGGACAGAGAGAGGGAAGTGACAATGAGTTAAGGAACAGAGAGAGGGAACTGACAGTGAGCTAAGGGACAGAGAGAGGGAAGTGACAGTGAGTTCAGGGACAGAGAGAGGGAACTGACAGTGAGTTAAGGGACAGAGAGAGAGAACCGACAGTGAGTTAAGGGACAGAGAGAGGGAAGTGACAGTGAGTTAAGGAACAGAGAGAGGGAACTGACAGTGAGTTCAGGGACAGAGAGAGGGAACTGACAGTGAGTTAAGGGACAGAGAGAGAGAACCGACAGTGAGTTAAGGGACAGAGAGATGGAAGTGACAGTGAGTTAAGGGACAGAGAGGGGGAACCGACCGTGAGTTAAGGGACAGAGAGAGGGAACTGACAGTGAGTTAAGGGACAGATTGAGGGAACCGACAGTGAGTTAAGGGACAGAGAGAGGGAACTGACAGTGAGTTAAGGAACGGAGAGTGGGAACTGACAGTGAGTTAAGGGACAGAGAGAGGGAACCGACCGTGTGTTAAGGGACAGAGAGAGGGAACTGACAGTGAGTTAAGGGACAGAGAGAGGGAAGTGACAGTGAGTTAAGGGACAGAGAGAGGGAAGTGACAGTGAGTTAAGGGACAGAGAGAGGGAACCGACAGTCAGTTAAGGGACAGATTGAGGGAACCGACAGTGAGTTAAGGGACAGAGAGAGGGAAGTGACAGTGAGTTAAGGGACAGATTGAGGGAACCGACAGTCAGTTAAGGGACAGATTGAGGGAACCGAGAGTGAGTTAAGGGACAGAGAGAGGGAAGTGACAATGAGTTAAGGGACAGATTGAGGGAACCGACAGTGAGTTAAGGGACAGATTGAGGGAACCGACAGTGAGTTTAGGGACAGAGAGAGGGAACCGACAGTGAGTTAAGGGACAGAGAGAGGGAACCGACAGTGAGTTAAGGGACAGAGAGAGGGAACCGACAGTGAGTTAAGGGACAGATTGAGTGAACCGACAGTGAGTTAAGGGACAGAGAGAGGGAACTGAAAGTGAGTTAAGGGACAGAGAGAGGGTACCGACAGTGAGTTAAGGGACAGAGAGGGGGAAACGACAGTGTGTTAAGGGACAGAAGGAGGGAAGTGACAGTGAGTTAAGGGGCAGAGAGAGGGAACTGACAGTGAGTTCAGGGACAGAGAGAGAGAACCGACAGTGAGTTAAGGAACAGAGAGAGGGAACCGACAGTGAGTTAAGGGACAGAAGGAGGGAAGTGACAGTGAGTTAAGGGACAGAGAGAGGGAAATGTCAGTGAGTTAAGGGACAGAGAAAGGGAAATGACAGTGAGTAAAGGGACAGAGAGAGGGAAATGACAGTGAGTTAAGGGACAGAGAGAGGGAAGTGACAGTGAGTTAAGGGACAGAGAGAGGGAAATGACAGTGAGTTAAGGGACAGAAAGAGAGGGAACCGACAGTGAGTTAAGGGACACAAGGAGGGAAATGACAGCGAGTTAAGGGACAGAGAGAGGCAACTGACAGTGAGTTAAGGGACAGAGAGAGGGAAGTGACAGTGAGTTAAGGGACAGAGAGAGGGAAATGACAGTGAGTTAAGGGACAGAGAGAGGGAACCGACAGTGAGTTAAGGAACAGAAGGAGGGAAATGAGAGTGAGTTAAGGGACAGAGAGAGGGAAGTGACAGTGAGTTTAGGGACAGAGAGAGGGAAATGACAGTGAGTTCAGGGACAGAGAGAGGGAAGTGACAGTGAGTTTAGGGACAGAGAGAGGGAAATGACAGTGAGTTAAGGGACAGAAGGAGGGAAATGAGAGTGAGTTAAGGGACAGAGAGAGGGAACCGACAGTGAGTTAAGGGACAGAAGGAGGGAAATGACAGTGAGTTAAGGGACAGAGAGAGGGAACTGACAGTGAGTTAAGGAACAGAGAGAGGGAACTGACAGTGAGTTAAGGGACAGAGAGTGGGAACTGACAGTGAGTTAAGGGACAGAGAGAGGGAACCGACCGTGAGTTAAGGGACAGAGAGAGGGAACTGACAGTGAGTTAAGGGACAGAGAGAGAGAACCGACAGTGAGTTAAGGGACAGAGAGAGGGAAGTGACAGTGAGTCAAGGGACAGAGAGAGGGAACCGACAGTGAGTTAAGGGACAGAGAGAGGGAACTGACAGTGAGTTAAGGGACAGATTGAGGGAACCGACAGTGAGTTAAGGGACAGAGAGAGGGAACTGACAGTGAGTTAAGGGACAGAGAGGGAGAACCGACAGTGAGTTAAGGAACAGAGAGAGGGAACTGACAGTGAGTTAAGGGACAGAGAGAGAGAACCGACAGTGAGTTAAGGGACAGAGAGAGGGAACTGACCGTGTGTTAAGGGACAGAGAGAGGGAACTGACAGTGAGTTAAGGGACAGATTGAGGGAACCGACAGTGAGTTAAGGGACAGATTGAGGGAACTGACAGTGAGTTAATGGACAGAGAGAGGGAAGTGACAGTGAGTTAAAGGACAGATTGAGGGAACCGACAGTGAGTTAAGGGACAGATTGAGCGAACCGATAGTGAGTTAAGGGACAGAGAGAGGGAACCGACAGTGAGTTAAGGGACAGAGAGAGGGAACCGACAGTGAGTTAAGGGACAGATTGAGTGAACCGACAGTGAGTTAAGGGACAGAGAGAGGGAACCGACAGTGAGTTAAGGGACAGAGAGAGGGCACCGACAGTGAGTTAAGGGACAGAGAGAGGGAAATGACAGTGAGTTAAGGGACAGAGAGAGGGAAATGACAGTGAGTTAAGGGACAGAGAGAGGGAACCGACAGTGAGTTAAGGGACAGAAGGAGGGAAGTGACAGTGAATTAAGGGACAGAGAGAGGGAACTGACAGTGAGTTAAGGGACAGAGAGAGGGCACCGACAGTGAGTTAAGGGGCAGAGAGAGGGAACTGACAGTGAGTTAAGGGACAGAGAGAGGGAACCGACAGTGAGTTTAGGGACAGAAGGAGGGAAGTGACAGTGAATTAAGGGACAGAGAGAGGGAACTGACAGTGAGTTAAGGGACAGAGAGAGGGCACCGACAGTGAGTTAAGGGGCAGAGAGAGGGAACTGACAGTGAGTTAAGGGACAGAGAGGGAGAA
Source organism: Chiloscyllium plagiosum (assembly GCF_037043375.1). Taxonomy (NCBI): domain Eukaryota; kingdom Metazoa; phylum Chordata; class Chondrichthyes; order Orectolobiformes; family Hemiscylliidae; genus Chiloscyllium; species Chiloscyllium plagiosum. The sequence continues at coordinate 27,144,049 of NW_028270176.1, read as the reverse complement.
CCGACAGTGAGTTAAGGAACAGAGAGAGGGAACTGACAGTGAGTTAAGGGGCAGAGAGAGAGAACCGACAGTGAGTTAAGGAACAGAGAGTGGGAACTGACATTGAGTTAAGGGACAGAGAGAGGGAACCGACCGTGTGTTAAGGGACAGAGAGAGGGAACTGACAGTGAGTTAAGGGACAGATTGAGGGAACCGACAGTGAGTTAAGGGACAGAGAGAGGGAAACGACAGTGAGTTACGGGACAGAGAGGGGGAACGACAGTGAGTTAAGGGACAGAAGGAGGGAAGTGACAGTGAGTTAAGGGACAGAGAGAGGGAACTGACAGTGAGTTAAGGGACAGAGAGAGAGAACCGACAGTGAGTTAAGGGACAGAGAGAGGGAAGTGACAGTGAGTTAAGGAACAGAGAGAGGGAACTGACAGTGAGTTAAGGGACAGAGAGAGGGAACTGACAGTGAGTTAAGGGACAGAGAGTGGGAACTGACAGTGAGTTAAGGGACAGAGAGAGGGAAGTGACAGTGAGTTAAGGGACAGAGAGAGAGAACCGACAGTGAGTTAAGGGACAGAGAGATGGAAGTGACAGTGAGTTAAGGGACAGAGAGAGGGAACCGACCGTGAGTTAAGGGACAGAGAGAGGGAACTGACAGTGAGTTAAGGGACAGATTGAGGGAACCGACAGTGAGTTAAGGGACAGAGAGAGGGAACTGACAGTGAGTTAAGGGACAGAGAGAGGGAAGTGACAGTGAGTTAAGGGACAGAGAGAGGGAAGTGACAGTGAGTTAAGGGACAGATTGAGGGAACCGACAGTCAGTTAAGGGACAGATTGAGGGAACCGACAGTGAGTTAAGGGACAGAGAGAGGGAAGTGACAGTGAGTTAAGGGACAGATTGAGGGAACCGACAGTCAGTTAAGGGACAGATTGAGGGAACCGACAGTGAGTTAAGGGACAGAGAGAGGGAAGTGACAGTGAGTTAAGGGACAGATTGAGGGAACCGACAGTGAGTTAAGGGACAGATTGAGGGAACCGACAGTGAGTTTAGGGACAGAGAGAGGGAACCGACAGTGAGTTAAGGGACAGAGAGAGGGAACCGACAGTGAGTTAAGGGACAGAGAGAGGGAACCGACAGTGAGTTAAGGGACAGATTGAGTGAACCGACAGTGAGTTAAGGGACAGAGAGAGGGAACTGACAGTGAGTTAAGGGACAGAGAGAGGGCACCGACAGTGAGTTAAGGGACAGAGAGGGGGAAACGACAGTGTGTTAAGGGACAGAAGGAGGGAAGTGACAGTGAGTTAAGGGGCAGAGAGAGGGAACTGACAGTGAGTTCAGGGACAGAGAGAGGGAAGTGACAGTGAGTTAAGGAACAGAGAGAGGGAACCGACAGTGAGTTAAGGGACAGAAGGAGGGAAGTGACAGTGAGTTAAGGGACAGAGAGAGGGAACTGATAGTGAGTTAAGGGACAGAGAGAGGGAAATGACAGTGAGTAAAGGGACAGAGAGAGGGAAATGACAGTGAGTTAAGGGACAGAGAGAGGGAACTGACAGTGAGTAAAGGGACAGAGAGAGGGAAATGACAGTGAGTTAAGGGGCAGTGAGGGATCCGAAAGTGAGTTAAGGGACAGAGAGAGAGAACTGACAGTGAGTTAAGGGACAGAGAGAGGGAATCGACAGTGAGTTAAGGGACAGGGAGAGGGAACTGACAGAGAGTTAAGGGGCAGAGAGGGATCTGAAAGTGAGTTAAGGGACAGTGAGAGGGAACCGACAGTGAGTTAAGGGACAGAGAGAGGGAACCGACCGTGAGTTAAGGGACAGAGAGAGGGAACCGACCGTGAGTTAAGGGACAGAGAGGGGGAACTGACAGTGAGTTAAGGGACAGAGAGAGGGAACCGACAGTGAGTGAAGGGACAGAGAGAGTGAAGTGACAGTGAGTTAAGGAACAGAGAGAGGGAACCGAGCGTGAGTTAAGGGACACAGAGGGGAAACTGACAGTGAGTTATGGGACAGAGAGAGAGAACCGACAGTGAGTTAAGGGACAGAGTGAGGGAAGTGACAGTGAGTTAAGGAACAGAGAGAGGGAACTGACAGTGAGTTAAGGAACAGAGAGAGTGAACTGACAGTGAGTTAAGGGGCAGAGAGTGGGAACTGACAGTGAGTTAAGGGACAGAGAGAGGGAACCGACAGTGAGTTAAGGGACAGAGAGAGGGAACTGACAGTGAGTTAAGGGACAGATTGAGGGAACCGACAGTGAGTTAAGGGACAGAGAGAGGGAACTGACAGTGAGTTAAGGGACAGAGAGGGAGAACCGACAGTGAGTTAAGGAACAGAGAGAGGGAACTGACAGTGAGTTAAGGGACAGAGAGAGAGAACCGACAGTGAGTTAAGGAACAGAGAGTGGGAACTGACATTGAGTTAAGGGACAGAGAGAGGGAACCGACCGTGTGTTAAGGGACAGAGAGAGGGAACTGACAGTGAGTTAAGGGACAGATTGAGGGAACCGACAGTGAGTTAAGGGACAGAGAGAGGGAAACGACAGTGAGTTACGGGACAGAGAGGGGGAAACGACAGTGAGTTAAGGGACAGAAGGAGGGAAGTGACAGTGAGTTAAGGGACAGAGAGAGGGAACTGACAGTGAGTTAAGGGACAGAGAGAGAGAACCGACAGTGAGTTAAGGGACAGAGAGAGGGAAGTGACAGTGAGTTAAGGAACAGAGAGAGGGAACTGACAGTGAGTTCAGGGACAGAGAGAGGGAACTGACAGTGAGTTAAGGGACAGAGAGTGGGAACTGACAGTGAGTTAAGGGACAGAGAGAGGGAAGTGACAGTGAGTTAAGGGACAGAGAGAGAGAACCGACAGTGAGTTAAGGGACAGAGAGATGGAAGTGACAGTGAGTTAAGGGGCAGAGAGAGAGAACCGACAGTGAGTTAAGGGACAGAGAGATGGAAGTGACAGTGAGTCAAGGGACAGAGAGAGGGAACCGACCGTGAGTTAAGGGACAGAGAGAGGGAACTGACAGTGAGTTAAGGGACAGATTGAGGGAACCGACAGTGAGTTAAGGGACAGAGAGAGGGAACTGACAGTGAGTTAAGGAACGGAGAGTGGGAACTGACAGTGAGTTAAGGGACAGAGAGAGGGAACCGACCGTGTGTTAAGGGACAGAGTGAGGGAACTGACAGTGAGTTAAGGGACAGAGAGAGGGAAGTGACAGTGAGTTAAGGGACAGGGAGAGGGAACTGACAGAGAGTTAAGGGGCAGAGAGGGATCTGAAAGTGAGTTAAGGGACAGTGAGAGGGAACCGACAGTGAGTTAAGGGACAGAGAGAGGGAACCGACCGTGAGTTAAGGGACAGAGAGAGGGAACCGACCGTGAGTTAAGGGACAGAGAGGGGGAACTGACAGTGAGTTAAGGGACAGAGAGAGGGAACCGACAGTGAGTGAAGGGACAGAGAGAGTGAAGTGACAGTGAGTTAAGGAACAGAGAGAGGGAACCGAGCGTGAGTTAAGGGACACAGAGGGGAAACTGACAGTGAGTTAAGGGACAGAGAGAGAGAACCGACAGTGAGTTAAGGGACAGAGTGAGGGAAGTGACAGTGAGTTAAGGAACAGAGAGAGGGAACTGACAGTGAGTTAAGGAACAGAGAGAGTGAACTGACAGTGAGTTAAGGGGCAGAGAGTGGGAACTGACAGTGAGTTAAGGGACAGAGAGAGGGAACCGACAGTGAGTTAAGGGACAGAGAGAGGGAACTGACAGTGAGTTAAGGGACAGATTGAGGGAACCGACAGTGAGTTAAGGGACAGAGAGAGGGAACTGACAGTGAGTTAAGGGACAGAGAGGGAGAACCGACAGTGAGTTAAGGAACAGAGAGAGGGAACTGACAGTGAGTTAAGGGACAGAGAGAGAGAACCGACAGTGAGTTAAGGAACAGAGAGTGGGAACTGACATTGAGTTAAGGGACAGAGAGAGGGAACCGACCGTGTGTTAAGGGACAGAGAGAGGGAACTGACAGTGAGTTAAGGGACAGATTGAGGGAACCGACAGTGAGTTAAGGGACAGAGAGAGGGAAACGACAGTGAGTTACGGGACAGAGAGGGGGAAACGACAGTGAGTTAAGGGACAGAAGGAGGGAAGTGACAGTGAGTTAAGGGACAGAGAGAGGGAACTGACAGTGAGTTAAGGGACAGAGAGAGAGAACCGACAGTGAGTTAAGGGACAGAGAGAGGGAAGTGACAGTGAGTTAAGGAACAGAGAGAGGGAACTGACAGTGAGTTCAGGGACAGAGAGAGGGAACTGACAGTGAGTTAAGGGACAGAGAGTGGGAACTGACAGTGAGTTAAGGGACAGAGAGAGGGAAGTGACAGTGAGTTAAGGGACAGAGAGAGAGAACCGACAGTGAGTTAAGGGACAGAGAGATGGAAGTGACAGTGAGTTAAGGGGCAGAGAGAGAGAACCGACAGTGAGTTAAGGGACAGAGAGATGGAAGTGACAGTGAGTCAAGGGACAGAGAGAGGGAACCGACCGTGAGTTAAGGGACAGAGAGAGGGAACTGACAGTGAGTTAAGGGACAGATTGAGGGAACCGACAGTGAGTTAAGGGACAGAGAGAGGGAACTGACAGTGAGTTAAGGAACGGAGAGTGGGAACTGACAGTGAGTTAAGGGACAGAGAGAGGGAACCGACCGTGTGTTAAGGGACAGAGAGAGGGAACTGACAGTGAGTTAAGGGACAGAGAGAGGGAAGTGACAGTGAGTTAAGGGACAGAGAGAGGGAAGTGACAGTGAGTTAAGGGACAGATTGAGGGAACCGACAGTGAGTTAAGGGACAGAGAGAGGGAACTGACAGTGAGTTAAGGGACAGAGAGAGGGAAATGACAGTGAGTTAAGGGACAGAGAGAGGGAACCGACAGTGAGTTAAGGGACAGAGAGAGGGAACTGACAGTGAGTTAAGGGACAGATTGAGGGAACCGACAGTGAGTTAAGGGACAGAGAGAGGGAACTGACAGTGAGTTAAGGGACAGAGAGGGAGAACCGACAGTGAGTTAAGGAACAGAGAGAGGGAACTGACAGTGAGTTAAGGGACAGAGAGAGAGAACCGACAGTGAGTTAAGGGACAGAGAGAGGGAACCGACCGTGTGTTAAGGGACAGAGAGAGGGAACTGACAGTGAGTTAAGGGACAGATTGAGGGAACCAACAGTGAGTTAAGGGACAGAGAGAGGGAAACGACAGTGAGTTACGGGACAGAGAGGGGGAAACGACAGTGAGTTAAGCGACAGAAGGAGGGAAGTGACAGTGAGTTAAGGGACAGAGAGAGAGAACCGACAGTGAGTTAAGGGACAGAGAGAGGGAAGTGACAATGAGTTAAGGAACAGAGAGAGGGAACTGACAGTGAGCTAAGGGACAGAGAGAGGGAAGTGACAGTGAGTTCAGGGACAGAGAGAGGGAACTGACAGTGAGTTAAGGGACAGAGAGAGAGAACCGACAGTGAGTTAAGGGACAGAGAGAGGGAAGTGACAGTGAGTTAAGGAACAGAGAGAGGGAACTGACAGTGAGTTCAGGGACAGAGAGAGGGAACTGACAGTGAGTTAAGGGACAGAGAGAGAGAACCGACAGTGAGTTAAGGGACAGAGAGATGGAAGTGACAGTGAGTTAAGGGACAGAGAGGGGGAACCGACCGTGAGTTAAGGGACAGAGAGAGGGAACTGACAGTGAGTTAAGGGACAGATTCAGGGAACCGACAGTGAGTTAAGGGACAGAGAGAGGGAACTGACAGTGAGTTAAGGAACGGAGAGTGGGAACTGACAGTGAGTTAAGGGACAGAGAGAGGGAACCGACCGTGTGTTAAGGGACAGAGAGAGGGAACTGACAGTGAGTTAAGGGACAGAGAGAGGGAAGTGACAGTGAGTTAAGGGACAGAGAGAGGGAAGTGACAGTGAGTTAAGGGACAGATTGAGGGAACCGACAGTCAGTTAAGGGACAGATTGAGGGAACCGACAGTGAGTTAAGGGACAGGGAGAGGGAACTGACAGAGAGTTAAGGGGCAGAGAGGGATCTGAAAGTGAGTTAAGGGACAGTGAGAGGGAACCGACAGTGAGTTAAGGGACAGAGAGAGGGAACCGACCGTGAGTTAAGGGACAGAGAGAGGGAACCGACCGTGAGTTAAGGGACAGAGAGGGGGAACTGACAGTGAGTTAAGGGACAGAGAGAGGGAACCGACAGTGAGTGAAGGGACAGAGAGAGTGAAGTGACAGTGAGTTAAGGAACAGAGAGAGGGAACCGAGCGTGAGTTAAGGGACACAGAGGGGAAACTGACAGTGAGTTAAGGGACAGAGAGAGAGAACCGACAGTGAGTTAAGGGACAGAGTGAGGGAAGTGACAGTGAGTTAAGGAACAGAGAGAGGGAACTGACAGTGAGTTAAGGAACAGAGAGAGTGAACTGACAGTGAGTTAAGGGGCAGAGAGTGGGAACTGACAGTGAGTTAAGGGACAGAGAGAGGGAACCGACAGTGAGTTAAGGGACAGAGAGAGGGAACTGACAGTGAGTTAAGGGACAGATTGAGGGAACCGACAGTGAGTTAAGGGACAGAGAGAGGGAACTGACAGTGAGTTAAGGGACAGAGAGGGAGAACCGACAGTGAGTTAAGGAACAGAGAGAGGGAACTGACAGTGAGTTAAGGGACAGAGAGAGAGAACCGACAGTGAGTTAAGGAACAGAGAGTGGGAACTGACATTGAGTTAAGGGACAGAGAGAGGGAACCGACCGTGTGTTAAGGGACAGAGAGAGGGAACTGACAGTGAGTTAAGGGACAGATTGAGGGAACCGACAGTGAGTTAAGGGACAGAGAGAGGGAAACGACAGTGAGTTACGGGACAGAGAGGGGGAAACGACAGTGAGTTAAGGGACAGAAGGAGGGAAGTGACAGTGAGTTAAGGGACAGAGAGAGGGAACTGACAGTGAGTTAAGGGACAGAGAGAGAGAACCGACAGTGAGTTAAGGGACAGAGAGAGGGAAGTGACAGTGAGTTAAGGAACAGAGAGAGGGAACTGACAGTGAGTTCAGGGACAGAGAGAGGGAACTGACAGTGAGTTAAGGGACAGAGAGTGGGAACTGACAGTGAGTTAAGGGACAGAGAGAGGGAAGTGACAGTGAGTTAAGGGACAGAGAGAGAGAACCGACAGTGAGTTAAGGGACAGAGAGATGGAAGTGACAGTGAGTTAAGGGGCAGAGAGAGAGAACCGACAGTGAGTTAAGGGACAGAGAGATGGAAGTGACAGTGAGTCAAGGGACAGAGAGAGGGAACCGACCGTGAGTTAAGGGACAGAGAGAGGGAACTGACAGTGAGTTAAGGGACAGATTGAGGGAACCGACAGTGAGTTAAGGGACAGAGAGAGGGAACTGACAGTGAGTTAAGGAACGGAGAGTGGGAACTGACAGTGAGTTAAGGGACAGAGAGAGGGAACCGACCGTGTGTTAAGGGACAGAGAGAGGGAACTGACAGTGAGTTAAGGGACAGAGAGAGGGAAGTGACAGTGAGTTAAGGGACAGAGAGAGGGAAGTGACAGTGAGTTAAGGGACAGATTGAGGGAACCGACAGTGAGTTAAGGGACAGAGAGAGGGAACTGACAGTGAGTTAAGGGACAGAGAGAGGGAAATGACAGTGAGTTAAGGGACAGAGAGAGGGAACCGACAGTGAGTTAAGGGACAGAGAGAGGGAACTGACAGTGAGTTAAGGGACAGATTGAGGGAACCGACAGTGAGTTAAGGGACAGAGAGAGGGAACTGACAGTGAGTTAAGGGACAGAGAGGGAGAACCGACAGTGAGTTAAGGAACAGAGAGAGGGAACTGACAGTGAGTTAAGGGACAGAGAGAGAGAACCGACAGTGAGTTAAGGGACAGAGAGAGGGAACCGACCGTGTGTTAAGGGACAGAGAGAGGGAACTGACAGTGAGTTAAGGGACAGATTGAGGGAACCAACAGTGAGTTAAGGGACAGAGAGAGGGAAACGACAGTGAGTTACGGGACAGAGAGGGGGAAACGACAGTGAGTTAAGCGACAGAAGGAGGGAAGTGACAGTGAGTTAAGGGACAGAGAGAGAGAACCGACAGTGAGTTAAGGGACAGAGAGAGGGAAGTGACAATGAGTTAAGGAACAGAGAGAGGGAACTGACAGTGAGCTAAGGGACAGAGAGAGGGAAGTGACAGTGAGTTCAGGGACAGAGAGAGGGAACTGACAGTGAGTTAAGGGACAGAGAGAGAGAACCGACAGTGAGTTAAGGGACAGAGAGAGGGAAGTGACAGTGAGTTAAGGAACAGAGAGAGGGAACTGACAATGAGTTCAGGGACAGAGAGAGGGAACTGACAGTGAGTTAAGGGACAGAGAGAGAGAACCGACAGTGAGTTAAGGGACAGAGAGATGGAAGTGACAGTGAGTTAAGGGACAGAGAGGGGGAACCGACCGTGAGTTAAGGGACAGAGAGAGGGAACTGACAGTGAGTTAAGGGACAGATTCAGGGAACCGACAGTGAGTTAAGGGACAGAGAGAGGGAACTGACAGTGAGTTAAGGAACGGAGAGTGGGAACTGACAGTGAGTTAAGGGACAGAGAGAGGGAACCGACCGTGTGTTAAGGGACAGAGAGAGGGAACTGACAGTGAGTTAAGGGACAGAGAGAGGGAAGTGACAGTGAGTTAAGGGACAGAGAGAGGGAAGTGACAGTGAGTTAAGGGACAGAGAGAGGGAAGTGACAGTGAGTTAAGGGACAGATTGAGGGAACCGACAGTCAGTTAAGGGACAGATTGAGGGAACCGACAGTGAGTTAAGGGACAGAGAGAGGGAAGTGACAGTGAGTTAAGGGACAGATTGAGGGAACCGACAGTCAGTTAAGGGACAGATTGAGGGAACCGAGAGTGAGTTAAGGGACAGAGAGAGGGAAGTGACAATGAGTTAAGGGACAGATTGAGGAAACCGACAGTGAGTTAAGGGACAGATTGAGGGAACCGACAGTGAGTTTAGGGACAGAGAGAGGGAACCGACAGTGAGTTAAGGGACAGAGAGAGGGAACCGACAGTGAGTTAAGGGACAGAGAGAGGGAACCGACAGTGAGTTAAGGGACAGATTGAGTGAACCGACAGTGAGTTAAGGGACAGAGAGAGGGAACTGAAAGTGAGTTAAGGGACAGAGAGAGGGCACCGACAGTGAGTTAAGGGACAGAGAGGGGGAAACGACAGTGTGTTAAGGGACAGAAGGAGGGAAGTGACAGTGAGTTAAGGGGCAGAGAGAGGGAACTGACAGTGAGTTCAGGGACAGAGAGAGAGAACCGACAGTGAGTTAAGGAACAGAGAGAGGGAACCGACAGTGAGTTAAGGGACAGAAGGAGGGAAGTGACAGTGAGTTAAGGGACAGAGAGAGGGAAATGTCAGTGAGTTAAGGGACAGAGAAAGGGAAATGACAGTGAGTAAAGGGACAGAGAGAGGGAAATGACAGTGAGTTAAGGGACAGAGAGAGGGAAGTGACAGTGAGTTAAGGGACAGAGAGAGGGAAATGACAGTGAGTTAAGGGACAGAAAGAGAGGGAACCGACAGTGAGTTAAGGGACACAAGGAGGAAAATGACAGCGAGTTAAGGGACAGAGAGAGGCAACTGACAGTGAGTTAAGGGACAGAGAGAGGGAAGTGACAGTGAGTTAAGGGACAGAGAGAGGGAAATGACAGTGAGTTAAGGGACAGAGAGAGGGAACCGACAGTGAGTTAAGGGACAGAAGGAGGGAAATGAGAGTGAGTTAAGGGACAGAGAGAGGGAAGTGACAGTGAGTTTAGGGACAGAGAGAGGGAAATGACAGTGAGTTCAGGGACAGAGAGAGGGAAGTGACAGTGAGTTTAGGGACAGAGAGAGGGAAATGACAGTGAGTTAAGGGACAGAAGGAGGGAAATGAGAGTGAGTTAAGGGACAGAGAGAGGGAACCGACAGTGAGTTAAGGGACAGAAGGAGGGAAATGACAGTGAGTTAAGGGACAGAGAGAGGGAACTGACAGTGAGTTAAGGAACAGAGAGAGGGAACTGACAGTGAGTTAAGGGACAGAGAGTGGGAACTGACAGTGAGTTAAGGGACAGAGAGAGGGAACCGACCGTGAGTTAAGGGACAGAGAGAGGGAACTGACAGTGAGTTAAGGGACAGAGAGAGAGAACCGACAGTGAGTTAAGGGACAGAGAGAGGGAAGTGACAGTGAGTCAAGGGACAGAGAGAGGGAACCGACCGTGAGTTAAGGGACAGAGAGAGGGAACTGACAGTGAGTTAAGGGACAGATTGAGGGAACCGACAGTGAGTTATGGGACAGAGAGAGGGAACTGACAGTGAGTTAAGGAACAGAGAGTGGGAACTGACAGTGAGTTAAGGGACAGAGAGAGGGAACCGACCTTGTGTTAAGGGACAGAGAGAGGGAACTGACAGTGAGTTAAGGGACAGAGAGAGGGAAGTGACAGTGAGTTAAGGGAGAGAGGGAAGTGACAGTGAGTTAAGGGACAGATTGAGGGAACCGACAGTGAGTTAAGGGACAGATTGAGGGAACTGACAGTGAGTTAATGGACAGAGAGAGGGAAGTGACAGTGAGTTAAAGGACAGATTGAGGGAACCGACAGTGAGTTAAGGGACAGATTGAGCGAACCGATAGTGAGTTAAGGGACAGAGAGAGGGAACCGACAGTGAGTTAAGGGACAGAGAGAGGGAACCGACAGTGAGTTAAGGGACAGATTGAGTGAACCGACAGTGAGTTAAGGGACAGAGAGAGGGAACCGACAGTGAGTTAAGGGACAGAGAGAGGGCACCGACAGTGAGTTAAGGGACAGAGAGAGGGAAATGACAGTGAGTTAAGGGACAGAGAGAGGGAAATGACAGTGAGTTAAGGGACAGAGAGAGGGAACCGACAGTGAGTTAAGGGACAGAAGGAGGGAAGTGACAGTGAATTAAGGGACAGAGAGAGGGAACTGACAGTGAGTTAAGGGACAGAGAGAGGGCACCGACAGTGAGTTAAGGGGCAGAGAGAGGGAACTGACAGTGAGTTAAGGGACAGAGAGAGGGAACCGACAGTGAGTTTAGGGACAGAAGGAGGGAAGTGACAGTGAGTTAAGGGACAGAGAGAGGGAACTGACAGTGAGTTAAGGGACAGAGAGAGGGAAGTGACAGTGAGTTAAGGGGCAGAGAGAGGGAACTGACAGTGAGTTAAGGGACAGAGAGAGGGAAGTGACAGTGAGTTAAGGAACAGAGAGAGGGAACCGACAGTGAGTTAAGGGACAGAAGGAGGGAAGTGACAGTGAGTTAAGGGACAGAGAGAGGGAACTGACAGTGAGTTAAGGGACAGAGAGAGGGAAATGACAGTGAGTTAAGGGACAGAGAGAGGGAACCGACAGTGAGTTAAGGGACAGAGAGAGGGAAATGACAGTGAGTTAAGGGACAGAGAGAGGGAAGTGACAGTGAGTTAAGGGGCAGAGAGAGGGAACCGACAGTGAGTTAAGGGACAGAGAGAGGGAACCGACAGTGAGTTAAGGGACAGAGTGGGGGAACCGACAGTGAGTTAAGGGACAGAGAGAGGGAAATGTCAGTGAGTTAAGGGACAGAGAGAGGGAAATGACAGTGAGTTAAGGGACAGAGAGAGGGAACCGACAGTGAGTTAAGGGACAGAGAGGGAGAAACGACAGTGTGTTAAAGGACAGAAGGAGGGAAGTGACAGTGAGTTAAGGGGCAGAGAGAGGGAACTGACAGTGAGTTCAGGGACAGAGAGAGAGAACCGACAGTGAGTTAAGGAACAGAGAGAGGGAACCGACAGTGAGTTAAGGGACAGAAGGAGGGAAGTGACAGTGAGTTAAGGGACAGAGAGAGGGAAATGTCAGTGAGTTAAGGGACAGAGAGAGGGAAATGACAGTGAGTAAAGGGACAGAGAGAGGGAAATGATAGTGAGTTAAGGGACAGAGAGAGGGAAGTGACAGTGAGTTAAGGGACAGAGAGAGGGAAATGACAGTGAGTTAAGGGACAGAAAGAGAGGGAACCGACAGTGAGTTAAGGGACACAACGAGGGAAATGACAGTGAGTTAAGGGACAGAGAGAGGCAACTGACAGTGAGTTAAGGGACAGAGAGAGGGAAGTGACAGTGAGTTAAGGGACAGAGAGAGGGAAATGACAGTGAGTTAAGGGACAGAGAGAGGGAACCGACAGTGAGTTAAGGGACAGAAGGAGGGAAATGAGAGTGAGTTAAGGGACAGAGAGAGGGAAGTGACAGTGAGTTTAGGGACAGAGAGAGGGAAATGACAGTGAGTTCAGGGACAGAGAGAGGGAAGTGACAGTGAGTTTAGGGACAGAGAGAGGGAAATGACAGTGAGTTAAGGGACAGAAGGAGGGAAATGAGAGTGAGTTAAGGGACAGAGAGAGGGAACCGACAGTGAGTTAAGGGACAGAAGGAGGGAAATGACAGTGAGTTAAGGGACAGAGAGAGGGAACTGACAGTGAGTTAAGGAACAGAGAGAGGGAACTGACAGTGAGTTAAGGGACAGAGAGTGGGAACTGACAGTGAGTTAAGGGATAGAGAGAGGGAACCGACCGTGAGTTAAGGGACAGAGAGAGGGAACTGACAGTGAGTTAAGGGACAGAGAGAGAGAACCGACAGTGAGTTAAGGGACAGAGAGAGGGAAGTGACAGTGAGTCAAGGGACAGAGAGAGGGAACCGACCGTGAGTTAAGGGACAGAGAGAGGGAACTGACAGTGAGTTAAGGGACAGATTGAGGGAACCGACAGTGAGTTATGGGACAGAGAGAGGGAACTGACAGTGAGTTAAGGAACAGAGAGTGGGAACTGACAGTGAGTTAAGGGACAGAGAGAGGGAACCGACCGTGTGTTAAGGGACAGAGAGAGGGAACTGACAGTGAGTTAAGGGACAGAGAGAGGGAAGTGACAGTGAGTTAAGGGAGAGAGGGAAGTGACAGTGAGTTAAGGGACAGATTGAGGGAACCGACAGTGAGTTAAGGGACAGATTGAGGGAACTGACAGTGAGTTAATGGACAGAGAGAGGGAAGTGACAGTGAGTTAAGGGACAGATTGAGGGAACCGACAGTGAGTTAAGGGACAGATTGAGCGAACCGATAGTGAGTTAAGGGACAGAGAGAGGGAACCGACAGTGAGTTAAGGGACAGAGAGAGGGAACCGACAGTGAGTTAAGGGACAGATTGAGTGAACCGACAGTGAGTTAAGGGACAGAGAGAGGGAACCGACAGTGAGTTAAGGGACAGAGAGAGGGCACCGACAGTGAGTTAAGGGACAGAGAGAGGGAAATGACAGTGAGTTAAGGGACAGAGAGAGGGAAATGACAGTGAGTTAAGGGACAGAGAGAGGGAACCGACAGTGAGTTAAGGGACAGAAGGAGGGAAGTGACAGTGAGTTAAGGGACAGAGAGAGGGAACTGACAGTGAGTTAAGGGACAGAGAGAGGGCACCGACAGTGAGTTAAGGGGCAGAGAGAGGGAACTGACAGTGAGTTAAGGGACAGAGAGAGGGAACCGACAGTGAGTTTAGGGACAGAAGGAGGGAAGTGACAGTGAGTTAAGGGACAGAGAGAGGGAACTGACAGTGAGTTAAGGGACAGAGAGAGGGAAGTGACAGTGAGTTAAGGGGCAGAGAGAGGGAACTGACAGTGAGTTAAGGGACAGAGAGAGGGAAGTGACAGTGAGTTAAGGAACAGAGAGAGGGAACCGACAGTGAGTTAAGGGACAGAAGGAGGGAAGTGACAGTGAGTTAAGGGACAGAGAGAGGGAACTGACAGTGAGTTAAGGGACAGAGAGAGGGAAATGACAGTGAGTTAAGGGACAGAGAGAGGGAACCGACAGTGAGTTAAGGGACAGAGAGAGGGAAATGACAGTGAGTTAAGGGACAGAGAGAGGGAAGTGACAGTGAGTTAAGGGGCAGAGAGAGGGAACCGACAGTGAGTTAAGGGACAGAGAGAGGGAACCGACAGTGAGTTAAGGGACAGAGGGGGGGAACCGACAGTGAGTTAAGGGACAGAGAGAGGGAAATGACAGTGAGTTAAGGGATAGAGAGAGGGAAATGACAGTGAGTTAAGGGACAGAGAGAGGGAACCGACAGTGAGTTAAGGGACAGAGAGAGGGAAATGACAGTGAGTTAAGGGACAGAGAGAGGGAAGTGACAGTGAGTTAAGGGGCAGAGAGAGGGAACTGACAGTGAGTTAAGGGACAGAGCGAGGGAACCGACAGTGAGTTAAGGGACAGAGGGGGGGAACCGACAGTGAGTTAAGGAACAGAGGGAGGGAACCGACAGTAAGTTAAGGGACAGAGGGGGGGAACCGACAGTGAGTTAAGGGACAGAGAGAGGGAACCGACAGTGAGTTAAGGAACAGAGAGATAGAACCGACAGTGAGTTAAGGGACAGAGAGAGGGAACTGACAGTGAGTTATGGGACAGAGAGAGGGAACCGACAGTGAGTTAAGGAACAGAGAGAGGGAACCGACAGTGAGTTAAGGTACAGAGAGAGGGAACCGACAGTGAGTTAAGGGACAGAGAGAGGGGACTGACAGTGAGTTAAGGGACAGAGAGAGTGAACCGACAGTGAGTTAAATGACAGAGAGGGGGAACCGACAGTGAGTTAAGGAACAGAGAGAGGGAACCGACAGTGAGTTAAGGGACAGAGAGGGGTAACCGACAGTGGATTAAGGGACAGAGAGGGGGAACCGACAGTGAGTTAATGGACAGAAGGAGGGAACCGACAGTGAGTTAAGGGACAGAAGGAGGGAAGTGACAGTGAGTTAAGGAACAGAGGGGGGGAACCGACAATGAGTTAAGGGACAGAGAGAGGGAACCGACAGTGAGTTAAGGAACAAAGAGAGGGAACCGACAGTTAGTTAAGGGACAGAGAGAGGGAACCGACAGTGAGTTAAGGAACAGAGAGAGGGAACCGACAGTGAGTTAAGGAACAGAGAGAGGGAACCGACAGTGAGTTAAGGGACAGAGAGAGGGAACCGACAGTGAGTTAAGGAACAGAGAGAGGGAACCGACAGTGAGTTAAGGAACAGAGAGAGGGAACCGATAGTGAGTTAAGGGACAGAGAGAGGGAACTGACAGTGAGTTAAGGGACAGAGAGTGGGAAGTGACAGTGAGTTAAGGGACAGAGAGAGGGAACTGACAGTGCGTTAAGGGACAGAGAGAGGGAAATGACAGTGAGTTAAGGGACAGAGAGAGGGAACCGACAGTGAGTTAAGGGACAGAAGGAGGGAAGTTACAGTGAGTTAAGGAACAGAGAGAGGGAACTGACAGTGAGTTAAGGGACAGAGAGAGGGAACTGACAGTGAGTTAAGGGACAGAGAGAGGGAACTGACAGTGAGTTAAGGGACAGAGAGAGGGAAATGACAGTGAGTTAAGGGACAGAGAGAGGGAACCGACAGTGAGTTAAGGGACAGAAGGAGGGAAGTGACAGTGCGTTCAGGGACAGAGAAAGCGATGTGACAGTGAGTTAAGGGACAGAGAGAGGGAACTGAGAGTGAGAGAGAAAGAGTGCAGGAGAGTGAGAGAGAGTGAGTGCAGGAGAGAGAGAGGTCGCAGGAGAGTGAGAGAGAATGAGAGAGAAAGAGTGCAGGAGAGTGAGAGAGAGTGAGTGCAGGAGAGAGAGAGGGCGCAGGAGAGTGCGGGAGAGTGAGATAGAGAGCGCAGGAGAGTGAGAGAGAGAGAGAGTGAGAGAGAGTGCAGGAGAGTGAGAGAGAGAGTGCAGGAGAGATAGAGAGAGTGCAGGAGAGTGAGAGAGAGAGAGTGCAGGAGAGTTAGAGTGAGAGTGCAGGAGAGAGAGGGTGCAGGAGAGTGAGATAGAGTGCAGGAGAGATAGAGAGAGTGCAGGAGAGTGAGAGAGAGAGTGCAGGAGAGAGAGAGAGAGTGCAAGAGATAGAGAGAGTGCAGGAAAGTGAGAGAGTGAGAGAGAGAGAGAGTGCAGGAGAGTGAGAGAGGGTGCAGGAGAGTGAGAGAGAGTGAGAGAGAGAGTGCGGGAGAGTGAGAGAGAGAGTGCAGGAGAGTAAGAGAGAGTGAGAGAGAGAGTGCAGGAGAGTGAGAGAGAGAGAGAGTGCAGGAGAGAGAGAGCGCAGGAGAGATAGAGAGAGTGCAGGAGAGTGAGAGAGAGAGAGTGCAGGAGAGTGAGAGAGAGTGAGAGAGAGAGTGCAGGAGAGTGAGAGAGAGACTGCAGGAGAGAGAGAGTGCAGGAGAGATAGAGAGAGTGCAAGAGAGTGAGAGAGAGAGAGTGCAGGTGAGTGAGAGAGAGAGAGAGTGCAGGAGAGTGAGAGAGAGAGAGTGCAGGAGAGTGAGAGAGTGAGAGAGAGAGAGAGTGCAGGAGAGTGAGAGAGAGAGTGCAGGAGAGAGAGAGAGTGCAGGAGAGATAGAGAGAGTGCAGGAGAGTGAGAGAGTGAGAGAGGGAGTGTAGGAGAGAAAGAGTGCAGGAGAGTGAGAGAGAGAGTGCAGGAGAGAGAGAGGGCGCAGGAGAGTGCGGGAGAGTGAGAGAGAGAGCGCAGGAGAGTGAGAGAGAGAGTGAGAGAGAGTGCAGGAGAGTGAGAGAGAGAGTGCAGGAGAGATAGAGAGAGTGAGAGAGAGAGAGTGCAGGAGAGTGAGAGTGCAGGAGGAGAGAGTGCAGGAGAGAGAGAGAGGGTGCAGGAGAGTGAGATAGAGTGCAGGGGAGATAGAGAGAGTGCAGGAGAGAGAGAGAGAGTGCAAGAGATAGAGAGAGTGCAGGAAAGTGAGACAGAGAGAGTGCAGGAGAGTGAGAGAGAGTGAGAGAGAGAGAGTGCAGGAGTGAGAGAGAGGGTGCAGGAGAGTGAGAGAGAGTGAGAGAGAGAGTGCAGGAGAGTGAGAGAGAGAGAGTGCAGGAGAGTGAGAGAGAGTGCAGGAGAGTGAGAGAGAGAGTGCAGTAGAGTGAGAGAGAGAGAGTGCAGGAGAGTGAGAGAGAGAGAGTGCAGGAGAGAGAGAGAGTGCAGGAGAGTGAGAGAGGGAGAGAGAGAGTGCAGGAGAGTGAGAGAGAGAGAGTGCAGGATAGTGAGAGAGAGACAGAATGCAGGAGAGAGAGAGAGAGCAGGAGAGACAGAGTGAGAGAGAGGGAGAGAGAGGGGGAGAGAGTGCAGGAGAGAGAGAGAGTGCAGGATAGTGAGAGAGAGACAGAATGCAGGAGAGAGAGAGAGCAGGAGAGACAGAGTGAGACAGAGTGAGAGAGAGGGGGAGAGAGGGGGAGAGAGTGCAGGAGAGATGTGCACTGAGGGCTCCAGGAATGAGAAACTTCCATCTGTGGATAGGTTGGGATGGTTCTCGAGAGGGGAGGCCTGAGGGAGACACCTGATCGAGGTTTTACAAAAAGGCATCTGCAGACAGTAGATGAGTAGATCCCCTTTCTGCTGGGAAATGGACCAAGTACAAGAGGAACCCGGTATGAAGTTGGTCAAGTCACTTTTGGTAAAACAAGCAGGGGCAGGACTTATACAGTTAATGGTTGGGCCCTGGGTGGTGTTGGAGAACAGCGAGACCGAGGGGGTTCAGGGACATTATCCTTTGGAGTTTGTGTCACACACAGACAGGGGGGTTAAGAAGGGGTTTAGCACCTTCCCTTCATTGCTCAGCCCTTTGAGTGTCGGAGTTGGGGGATTTCAAGGCTGGGTGGGGCAAATTGAGAGGAGGGAGATTTAAAAAGGACATGAGGGGCAATATTTTTAACACAGAGGGTGGTCTGTGTGTGGAATGAGCTTCCTGAGGGAGTGGGGTGGGGGGGGGGGGGGGAAGGGTGGGGACAGTTACAACGTTTAAAAGACATTTGGATAAGGAGACGAACAGGAAAGGGTTGGAGGGAGATGGGCCGGGAGCAGGCTGGGGGGACTGGTTTAGTTTGGGGTTAGGGTCAGCACGGACAGGTTGGGCCGAAGGGTCTGTTTCCGCACCGGAGGATGCTGTGACTCGATGACTGTCAGAGAGAGAAGACGTGGTGGTGGTTTAACCTGAGGGTCACCAAACCCCAGGCGAAGGGAGCAGTTGAGAAGGAGAGTTTTTGGCATAGCCTCAGTTGGTGTGGAATTGGAACCCATGCTGTTGGTGTTTCAAACTGGCCGAATGGCCTGAGGCAAAACTGGCAAAACAAGCCGAGTTTCCACGCACTGAGGAAGGGTCAACGGGACCCGAAACATTAACTCTGATTTCTCTCCACAGATGCTGCCAGACCTGCGGAGCTTTTACAGCAACCTCTACTTTGGAATGTGAATACCCTGCCCGTTTTACACAGAAACAGTGGGCAGTGTTACATGTGGCACAGGGGGCGCCATATTCTCTAGGACAGGAGGAACGACAGGGCCAAATGGCCACACTGCAAGAATTCGGTTGCTGTGCATTCACAGCTTTGATCTGTTTGTTAGTTGCCCAGATAAACAAGGGTGACTCACGCTATTACAGAAAGCACACACCAAGGGGACGACACAGAAACTGTTCGCTGTTTCAAATTGTTTTAATACTTTGGGTTTGCAGTGCTCTGGTGACTGACTTTAAGAATGGACTGTGGATGCACAAGATGCAGCAGAGAATCCTCAAGAGCACAGAGCTCAGTCAGTGCAGGATTATACAGAGCTCAGTCAGTGCAGGATTATACAGAGATTATACAGAGCTCAGTCAGTGCAGGATTATACAGAGCTCAGTCAGTGCAGGATTATACAGAGCTCAGTCAGTGCAGGATTATACAGAGCTCAGTCAGTGCAGGATTATACAGAGATTATACAGAGCTCAGTCAGTGCAGGATTATACAGAGATTATACAGAGCTCAGTCAGTGCAGGATTATACAGAGCTCAGTCAGTGCAGGATTATACAGAGCTCAGTCAGTGCAGGATTATACAGAGATTATACAGAGCTCAGTCAGTGCAGGATTATACAGAGCTCAGTCAGTGCAGGATTATACAGAGATTATACAGAGCTCAGTCAGTGCAGGATTATACAGAGATTATACAGAGCTCAGTCAGTGCAGGATTATACAGAGATTATACAGAGCTCAGTCAGTGCAGGATTATACAGAGCTCAGTCAGTGCAGGATTATACAGAGATTATACAGAGCTCAGTCAGTGCAGGATTATACAGAGCTCAGTCAGTGCAGGATTATACAGAGATTATACAGAGCTCAGTCAGTGCAGGATTATACAGAGATTATACAGAGCTCAGTCAGTGCAGGATTATACAGAGATTATACAGAGCTCAGTCAGTGCAGGATTA